>NW_009218712.1:129114-134526 GCF_000690835.1 Fulmarus glacialis
AAAGAATTCTGCCTTTAAACAGAAAATCTGCTATCTTGATGTGGCAACAATTAACCGAATTTGGGTTCAGCGGCTGTACTGCTATAAAAGCTGATTGTGTATCTTTTACAATACTGCTAAGAGTTTGGCACCAAAGGGGAGTACCTGAAAGTTCGTCTCCGTCCCATTTCTCTCTCTACTCCAGGGGAACATTGGCGTGCCCGGGCTGTGGGCGCAGCAGTGCCAGCCCCGGCCGTGCTCAGGCACCCTGCGCTCGCCGCTGCTCCTCCGCACGCACCGCGGCTGCCTCCCCTCCCGTGCTCTGCGTTGCTGAATTATAGTCATGACCCCTCTCGCTCCTCCGTGCTGCCTTTCCACTTGAGGCACAGTATTGCATCTCGGTTACGCCCTGTATGAATATAATAGGAAAAGTGTTGCGCTTTTTCAGCATATACATGTTTGAGAATCAGGGTAGGTTAATGCAAAATATTTGCTCTCAGTTTGTGGGGGACTGTGCAGCCTTCTGGGGTTGAGCCATAAATGGTACTCGTTTCTGCTTAATGGGAATTTTCTCATCAAGAAACATGATTCTTAAAGGGGATGTATGTGTGTTTTTATTGGAGACTCTTCACAGGTCTCTGTTGTGATCAGATTTGCCATAAGTTTGGTGCTGTATGATGTGCGTGACGTGTTTTTTAGCTCAGAGGACCTGCTATCTAAGGAAAGTGTAAAATAACAGAGAGGGTAAAAAGAAGAAATTTTTTTTTTTTTAATGTGCCCTGTCAAAACAATTAAAGGCAATAACAGTGAAAGATGGCTGAAGTGGAAATTTTATCTTTCTCTTACTCCTTGCCATCATAAATTGCACACCCTGCCATGGGGGCTGTGTCTTACTAAGAGGTTTGAAGGAGGAGCAGGCTAGTTCCAAGGGAGTTTTCCACACACCCATCATTTCATGTAGTAGTTTTGTTTACATATAATCACAGTTCAGCCTTGCAAATTCAGACTGCTCTGCATAGGGCTTTCTTTTTTCCAAGGAATGATTTAGCTGAGGAAACATAAACTTCTTTTAAAATAAGTAATCAGTAAAGCACAAAATAAGTGTTAGGGAATTACTTCTAAAGGCAGAAATGAAAATTTGTTTGTCACCCATAAAGAGAGCTTCATTCCTTCACCACGGAGCCCATGCTAGCAGCAGTGTGAGATGCGGTGCTTACTGCTATCGCTTCATTGGCTTGTGGTTATTTACAACTTAGCAGCACTCTCCAGACTTGTATTGCTGTTTGGGCTAAGAGAAGATTTCCATTTAAAGTGTATTTGATCAATGTTCTGAGGTTAAAGGTGATACAAGAGAAAAACGGGTTTGATTCCACCCACCCCTCCACCCCCCCGAAAAATTATCTGCTGCTTATGTTGGAGGTGATAAATGTGTATGAAGTTGTTGTATTTATATACATTATGTGATGTGTTTGGATTTTTTTGTAAAGCGTAATGTTAAGCAGAAAGCATAACGGTTAATGCCAGCCCTGATAGCAGAAAGTCTGTGTAGACTTTTACATACCCAGATGACCCAGAAGTTGCATGATGTGCTTAAATTGCAACATAAGCACACCCAGCCTTTTGTGCTCGTAGAGAAGAGCTGGTTGAATGTAAATTTAGGGGAGACATAAAGAGGGGAGAAGGAAAAGAGGTTCACTCCAAGGGACTGTGTTAAGCATATCCCAAACTAGAATACTAAAAACATAGTTTGAAAAAGTTAATACTCAGAGCATTCTTCATTGGGCTAATTGTTAATTGTTTGGCAAAACTCTGTCTAAAGAGCAAGATCGGGTTATAGTATACCCTGAGTTTGTGGTATATCAAGACTGATCAGCACAGACAATTTTTGAGAAACGTTTGATATCATCACAAACTGTGTGAAAAATTTTAAGCAGTTCCTGGTTTGTTAATAATGCGTCAAAATGGTCACCCCTTTCCAAATAAAATGTATTTGGATAAAACTGAAGATAGACACATAAAATGAAGAGGCTTACATTTTTGCTGCCCCTAACTTTACAAGGGAAATGAATATTCATAACGTGCCTTTTCTCAACCTTAGAGGGAAAAGAAAACGATATTACAGTGAGTAATCTCAGGAGGAAAGGAAGCAAAATGAACTTGCTCATGGACAACAGAAGTAGCGCAGAGACCCCCTCAAACAGAGCAGTAGGGTATCGTTCTAAACACACTTGAAAATCTGATAAAATTAAGCAGAAAATTGAGCATAGTTAATACTTGAAAGAGTGAAAAACAATAAACCCCTGTGGCTGCAGGCAGTGATTTAGCTTGTGACTGTATCCCATCCGAGGACAAAATCCTTGATGCTTCACCAGGATGTTTAGACCAGGTAAAAAACCAGAGCTGCATAAACATATGAAAAATGCCCCAGTTCTGGAAGCTGGGTTTGGAAGAGAAGTCTGTATAGTAAAAAATTAGGGATTATAGACATTGGTGATTTTCCTCAAAGTGTTCTGCAAACCTTTGCACAAAGAAATTCCCGAGGTGGGGGTGAGAGGGACAGCTTAAAGTCCAGGCTGCAGACAGGAGATTTTGAGCAGCGTTTTGGTAGGGTCAGCGGCTGCTACTGTTTTATTTTCCAGAACGGTCTGAATCGCCTGGGATGCTGGTCCAGCCTTCGGGTAGTCCAGCGCTGAGGAATGTAGAAGTAGCTCATAATCACTTCAGCCTCCTTCCCTTTGGGGTTTGAATTCAGAGACACAGCATAAAATACAATTTTGGATCTGTACTGGATGAATGCACGCTGGTAGGGCATACTGTTAGCATTACATAGTTATTTTCAGATGAAGTGCAAAGTCCTGGCCAATTCTTGTCTTTAGTATTCATTCACTTTACCCTTATGTTTTGAAACTGATGTCAAAATAACTAAAAATAGCTCTGTTACCTGAATATGTGGCTTGAAATTGGGCTTGTCTGATCACATACTTTTTTCTTTCGTTTTTCTTGTTGAATTAGTAAGTGGATAAATTCCTTTGTAAAAGCTGGAATAAATATTCGAAGGAAGAAATATCCCTAAAGCATACACTTTAAAAATTTATTGTGTGGTTGTCAAGCCCTATTTTACTTGGTAGGCTGGAGGCACGGAAGGAAGAGGGGAGGTGCAGATAAGGGGAAGGATGCAATGAATAGAAGCAGGAAGAATGTGTGGTGTAAGAGAGAAGATATCCCTGCGGGCACTGGTTGTGTTCACCTGGAGGTTGTAATGGCAGCACCCTTTGAAAGCTGTTGCTTCAAGGAGTGGAGTTAGAGCAGCCCTAACCCCGGTGACTGGAGCAGTGCTGCATATTCGGAGCAAAAGCGGCAGACTGTGGTTGTGATGGGGAGTATTGGACTTTCCCTTTCTCGGTTGCAGGAATGTGAACTGGAATTAGAATAAACCCCAGCTTTCGGAGGGTTTAGTGCTAAGTCTGTTCAGAAGCTTTTAGGAGAAAGAAGGGATGATTGTGGCAGAAATGCTTTCAAACATAGTGGAAGGTTCTTTTTTCTTTTTATAATCTCAAACTAGGAGAAATGAAACTTCAATTCCAAAAGTAGAAGCAATTTTCTGTAACTGTCCTTTGCTTTGCACTGAGCTCAGTGTGCAAGCAGTAAAATCCAATGTCTTTTCAGCCATTATTAGAATATTAACAAACAAATTGGAGCATTTTCAGTTGCAGTGGCTTCTCTTGTAACTCATTAGGTCCTTTTTCAGCTGACATAGTGCCATAAAATATTGTATTACCTATTGTGCATACCCCACTTTTAATATTAAAAACTTTTCTGAGGATTTATTTTGGTAACTCCTTTGAAAATACAGGGAACTACAATGCAATTCATTAAGGAGTCAATCATTTATTCTGCCTTATATGATGTTTTTTGGATAGTAGGGTAGAGATGCATCTCATAATCTGGGGCAGGGCCAGAGCATCTTTCTGGCAGTAGCCATTCTAGAATTGGTAGATAAATAAAGGATGTTTTTAAACAATAGCCCACAAGATCTAAGAACCACATTCTGGCAAAGGGATCTATATGATTGTGGTCAAATTCACTATATACCATCTCGCATTGTTTCACTTAACCCTGCAAGCATTGGAGAGTGCTGCCACGGAGAACTTTTTGTCGTGATTAATGGGGAGGAAAGGCGCCGGTTTGCTGCGACTTCCCCCCATCCCCATTCAGAAGGATCGCATCAGGATTGCTTTGCTGCTCTACTGCTTTCAGAGGTCGGCAGAATTTGGGACTCTGCTTTTTTGCTGGTAAGGAAAATGAGAGTCCCTCACCCTCTTGTGGGCACGTTGAATTGCCTGGTACAGTCCTTACAAAATGCTCTTGACAGCAGGAGGGTGAGGAGAACACTGTAAAAAAGTGGAAAGAAATAAAAGGAAGAGAGAGATCCCAGTCCTGTGGGATGGGGGAGTAAGAAAATATGTATAATTCTTGATTGAAGGAAGAACCTTTTCATGTTTTTTATGAAGTGCGGAGTTGGAGAGATGATGAGCTTTGTTTCAAACGGAATTACGGCTATAACTCTTCTGTCCCTGGGCTACCAGAGTCATAGGGGAAAAGGAGGAAAGCTATCATTTATTCCATGAAATCTTTGTCTCAGTCTCTCTAGGCTATTTCAATTTACCCCTGAAATTTCTGGGGAATAATTAATGAATTAATTAAGTATGCTGTGAGGTGTTTGAATATTCAAAAGCTACAATGTAATTATTATTTTTTCTAAAACACATTTTCAGGTTATTTTCAGATACGCAGCCTCCCAAGAAAGCACTTACTGCATCAAAAGCTAATCGAGCTTCTTCCTGCTCTTCCTGCCTGTAAACCAGAGCCCCTTCTCCAAAAGAAACCTTCATTGCAAAGAGCAGCGGTAGGGCTGAGCAGCGATGCATTTAGAAAGTCAAAAACTTCTTTTACTTCGTGACAGAAGTATTGTGGCAGCAGAGCTGAACTTCTGGCTTTTTTAAAAAGTTAAATCACGTTAATAAAGTTGTGTTAAGGAGGATTTTTTTTTTTCCCCTCCCTTATCATTTTGTGTGGGCGTTTCTTGTGAGCAATCGCTAAGAAAGCTTTGCTTACAATGTGGTTTAGGCAACAGAAACACAGTCTTGTTGAAAGAAATGCGTTGCCTTCGATGAATTATTTTTAGATCCAAACCTTAGGAAACACATTTCCAGCGATATAAAATATTAATTGTCCCTGTAGTTCTGGCACTGTTTCATAACTTGCTTTCTTAACGTTTCCAGTGTTAAAGGCCTGTAACGAAGAGGGAGGAGAGGGGATTTAGGAAAAGTCCTTTGTTTTGGAGAAGTCTCTTCAGGAGCTCCATTTTAAGACACCAGATGAACACATTTTGCAAATAAGAGCGAGCCGCTGGCCCCGGGCAGGGAAGAGCCG
>NW_009218713.1:0-10393 GCF_000690835.1 Fulmarus glacialis
TGGTGGAGTCACCATCCCTGGAAGTATTTAAAAGACGTGTAGATGAGGCGCTTAGGGACATGGTTCAGTGGGCATGGTGGTGTTGGGTTGATGGTTGGACTTGATGATCTTAGAGGTCTTTTCCAACCTTAATGATTCTATGATGATTCTATGAAGATTTAGTAATAGTATGGACTAGTCTGTGAAACAAGTTGCAGTAATAGATTCTGGGGAGGAATAGGCATTGAAGTTATGTTATCCCTTCCCCTCCAAAAGTGTCTCCTTGCAGTGCCAGTATAGATTATAGGGCATAGTCTGACCAAGCTGCACTGAGCCAATAAAAATCTATCATTTATTTGCAACTTGAATTTGCTTCTTTCAAAACTACTATTTTAGAACTGCAAAATCAAAATTTTAGCCTTGATTACTGTAAACCCATACTGACCAAACCTACATTTCATTGATTTCTAGAAGTTCCTTATTCTCTGCATTACAAAAGAACACATTTTTTTTGTGCAGTTGTTGCCAATCGTTTATGGAATAGTGGCATTCGCATCAGTGGATTAAAAGATACAGGAACACATGGGGTACTGAGAGGCTAATACTGTGAGGAAAGTATATTCCAGTGAAAGATGGAAGCAATTTCAGGTCATTTTAATGTGGAAAACATAAGACTTTGCTCTTTCTCTTTTTTTTTTTCCCCACCCACAAGCCTTTGGTAGCTTTCTCTCTCATTCAACAGTACATGGATTACAGCAAGCTGTCTGACAGTCTTTTGGGGAAGTAAAACAGGAAAAAAACGCTGAAAAAAAAGAAAGGACCCTAAAGCTTAATTTCCACTTAATTGGCATGTATTCAAAATGTATACAGTACGTTGGTAATTTATAACATTCTGGCTGTTCACATTGTAATATAGATACTGAATTGGAATGTATTACTTCATAAATTGCAATTCAGTTCTGTTATTGTATAATTTAACTTTGAACCATGTATATTTTGAGTCTTATTAAAAATAAATGCGAGTTTGGATTCTGTGCCTTTGTCTTTTTAAGGTGTCATGGAAAAACTTGGGCTTGGTCCAGAGGTCCTTCTACAGGAGAATCCCAGACTCGTCTATGCTAGACTTACTGGATTTGGCCAGACAGGAAAATACGCCAAGTCTGCAGGTCATGACATCAATTATTTGGCTTTATCAGGTAGGCTATAGAATTTCCTGTCAAATAAGGTTTTTCCCCCCTTAAATCAAGACTCAAGAATTTATTGAAAGGTTATTTGCAGATAGCTCAAATTACCTGGTGTGCAGTCTGATGAAACAGCTGAGCAGATCTGAAGCGTCTCTGTGAGTGAAAGGAGGGTTTCCATCTCTTTCCGTGTGCTTCTCCCTGCTCCTTTCTCTCGAGTCAGCTCTGGCGCTTGCTTAACCCCTCTGTAAGCTCCCTCACAAGTCAAAAACTGTCTGGGAGAAATGAGGATGTTTTTCTGCCAGGTTATTGACGTGAAGTAGTTCATTAAGAGATCCAACAAACATAAAAAGTCAGCACAAGAAAGGAGGAAACATGGGGTGGATGGGCTGTTCGTTTTGGCAGCAGCAGTGAGCTGTTAGGCTGGATCAGCATGTCTTCTCAGGCTGTTCAGTATTTTCCTTCCTTTGTGCTATTTTATCTGAATGAAGTTTTTCTCTTTGAAGAGAGGACTGAAGTTTTAATGCATTTTTGTCTTTCTTCAGGGCCTCTCTCCTAGAAAATCTGTATGCTTATAATCCTGAAAAGGCTGCAGATTATTTTGCGTGTTTGTGAGCAGCTTTTTCTGAGCGAAGAAAAACTAGGCAGCCTAAGCCATTTGAGCTCTTGTGCTTTTCTGCTGTAAATATCTCTCCATTGATACCAACCGAAAGGAAAGTAGGCTGAACATAAAGTGACAATGCTATGTTTCCTTAAGGCGTTGTAGACAGTATGCTGTTTTTAAATGTCATGTTTCTACAAGTATGCAATAACAAACAATAACAAAATTACTCAACTCTGGTAGCAGTCAGTGTGTCGTGCATAGCCCCACCTACTGCTGTTCACACTGCTGGTGTCACTGCTGCTTCTTCGAGCCTATGAGGGAGGAGAGAAAGTGGCTCAAAACTTCATGGCTTCCCACTGGATAAAGCATTTCTTTTAGCCCCAGCAAAGGGCCAGAGCAGAGGCCCTGCAAATGTGGTGATCTGGTATCACCTAATATGGGGAGTCATTGTGTTGTGGAATTAAGATTCTTCAGGGCTGGGTTCAGTCTTCTCTCATCATGTAAGATTGACAGAGAATAAAAAAGAGTAAAGAAAGGATGCCTCGTTTGAAACACTTTTGACTTCATGCCCAGATGATTTCAAAGTATTATGATATTTTTATTTGTTATTAGCGTAGGGAAGGAGTCAGTACAGAAACAGTATAGTCCATCGCTATCTTAGATTGTGTTTACAAAAAGAAGAGTTTTTTCCTCTGGAGCTGATTTAATCAGTAGTATTTTGGTTGGTGCATCTTCCTAAAATTAAATAATTTTGCTTGAAATTTCACGGGTCAAGTTTTTCTGCCTATTTAAAGGAAGTAAGGCAAGATGTATGGGAGGTATGATTCCTCAAAAATGAGATCTCATATCCTGAGTATTTTCCTGATGAGTTTTGGCTTTCTTTTACTAAAAAATGGCTTGCATTAGAAACTCCAGATATAAGTTAATATGTTAATCTGCTGGTGCCTGTGACAACCTTTAGACTGTTAAAGGTGAGGTTTTAGTCAGTGACAGGGCTTTATGCTTGTAGTGCAGGTTTTGGAAGCTTCTTTATAGTGTGCACTCAGTTGCTTGCACTTAGGAAGTGCATTAGACCATTAGCTAACTAAACAGTGCATCGGAATCATGCAGTTCTCAGGAAATTTTGACCGTGTGTGCTGCAAGTCTCAGCCCTTAGGCTACAGGCATAGGAGAGATACGATCATACTGCAGAGTTTCTTGCTTGCCCAAAGGGAATTGCTATGAGGGAACTACAAAGAGTACGGTGACAGGCAAGAGGTTGTTCAGAATGGCAGAGAAATGCTAACAGATTCAAAGCTCCTTCTGAAGCAAACTGGCTTAGCCTTTGCTGTATTCCCTTTCATTTCTGCATGATTTCTGGCATAAACATAGGTTCTCTGTGTCTATGTTGCATGCAATCAGAGGTACCCTTTCTGTGTTATTCACCCGTTCCTCTTATATGCAACCTTTTTTTTTCCAAAGGTAGTTGAAGAGGGAGGATAGGACTGAAGTGCAGCTGTCGGTGTGAAATCCTTTGTTATGATTATTAATTCATGCGTTATGTGCACAGAAGACCGTACATCTGCATTTTTACTTCAAAAGATTGAAAGAAGAAAAATTTACCGAAGTTGCTTTGAGACATGTTTCATAATGCCTATTGAATTTTTATGGGGGCGGTTCTATGCATGAACAAAGTACTAATACAGAATTATTGCACACAGGGGTTTTTGGATGAAATTTTGTCCCTATATAGCCAAATTATCAATGGTTTATCTGTGAGACTTATATTTATCTCTTTAATGAAATGCATCTTCACTAATATGATTTCAGATATTCTACTCTTTTGTGAATTAAAGAGTAACTATTTGCTAAGACACAGCCAAGTAGAGACAGAAAACTGTTGGTAAAGTTGGTTTTATCCCTCGTTTACTTGCATAGAATGAAAAGAATGAAACTTTAATTGTAGAAATGTAGAAATGAATGTTTATAATTCATTTTATACTTATGTTTGCTTTGTTTGCCCTACTGTCAGGTGTGCTGTCAAAGCTGGGTAGAAAAGATGAAAATCCTTATGCACCTGTAAATCTTCTGGCTGATTTTGCTGGTGGCGGTGTCATGTGCGCAATGGGCATTGTTACAGCCCTTTATGAACGTACAAAGTCTGGCAAAGGGCAGATCATTGATGCAAGTATGGTAAGTTTGGTCTTGAGGAAGGTGGGGTTTCTTAGGTTTGCTTTTTTGGGTTTTTTCCTACTCTACGTCTGTAAAAGGCAGGAAATTGGAATTATTCATAAGATTTAAAATTGAGAACTTGGGAAAGCGAAAGTAAGTAATCTCATAAAATGGCTATTCCTTCACTTGCAGGCAGTTTTCACATATCACTGTTGCCATAACATCCTTATGACATGGGACACATACTGCGTCTTTCCCCGTGTCGTTCCCTATCTTTCCTTTTACCAGTCTGCCTTCTTCCAAACATACTAGCTGTATATATTTGATGAGTAAGTTTGGTGTATGGAAATAGGGTGTATAATAAACAACATCGTGCATAACAGCAAAAATGATGATCCTAATAAAATAAAGAATTGCATTAGCTTTATCCAAGATTCATCTGCTTATGAATTTGTGACAGGTCATGTCTTATTAGAAGCACTGTTCCCTCGAATAATTACACTGCCATGGATTATTGCCAAGAAGTCAATTTCAAACACTTGTGTTAATGTGCCGTAAAATAAATGAAAGTCTAAATTAGCCTAATGGTGAATACTATGGAATTTTTCACTGCAAGGCTACCCACTTATACACAGAAGAAAAATACGTATTTACATTTATCCTTGAAACCTATATTATCTGCAAGTGTTTTTTCTTTCTCTGTCTCTCTCTTTTTCTGTTTTTCTTTTTAAAGAGCGTTGCAATTAAAATTTGACCTCCCTTCGAAGTGTTGTGATACAGTGAAGGCTATGATTTGGACTTAAATATAAATTCAAAAAAATTATATTAATTGAAAAAAATCCCTCTGTTGAAGAGGTTTGAAGGTAGGAGAATAGAAAGAGATGTTAGCTATCTCGACTTGTGTAAGTTTTTGACAAATTCACATCACATTCTCAGAAGCAGGCCATGGCTTTATGGTCTCGATGAAAATTCTATGGGATCAGTGCAAAACTGGTCTAATGTTTTTATCCTGACAATACTTATTAGTAGTTGATTGTCAAAATGAAAAACTTACCAACTGGAGTTCCACAGACATCTGTCGTTTTTTTCAGCGTTTTCTCCAATAAGCTGAATGGTGGATGAGCGATTGTGTTCAGTGTTACAGATGATATGCATGTGGGAAGAACTACAAGTGTGTTGGACACTTGGATTAGAACTGAAAATTACCTTTTCAAATTGGAGAAATGACCTGAAAAAAATTGGCTGAAATTCATGGAGACCACTGCTCTGTAGTTTTCTTAGGCAGAAACAATTAGCTGCACAAATGCAATATGAGAACAATAGTCTAAAGTACAATCCTGGGGGTTCGTAGTAGTCACAAGCTGAACATGAGTCAACAATATCATGCTGTTGCAAAACACACACACACACTGTATTAGGATGTATAAACAGGAAATAAGAGCCAGCAAGGTTTCTGAAGTAACTCTTCTAATCCATTCAACGTTTTAAGGCTTCAGGAAAATACTGTTTCTGACGCTGGCTATCATCTTTCCAAAAAAAAAAAAAAAAAAACCAAAAACAAACACCCACAATTTGAGGAAGTCTGAGAAACACAACAAAAATTATGTAAGTCTAAAAATGACCTACAAAGGAAAATTGAAGGAGTTTGTATATTCGTGAAGCAAAGAGACTGTGGAGAATTGTGACAAGTCTTCAAATATTTAAAAAGATATTTCTTGTAGTTTGGAGTATTACTTTACTTTCACTATTGGTATTTTAAGTCATTAAAAGAATTTGTTACGAGGAGTATCAATGTAAGTCCACTAATGTCCTGATGAGATCTCTGGCTTATTGGGAATGGAATGTGTTGTGGGTTTTTGTGGGTTTTTTAAGCCCTCAAAACTTCTCTCTTTCAATTTTTTCTTGTCTCATTATAATTGTGAAATTTACAGTTTCCTGCTGATGTTCCTGGTGTCCTGTGAAATGGATGGAATATTGTCCTGTATCACTGGATGTGCTTTACCTGCATTTTGTTATGTTCCTTTCACTTGAATAGACATTCAGGTGAAACAGCTAATGAAAAACATGCATGCATCATCAACAGCAAAGACAGTTAAATAGACTGGGTTGATGAGCCCGTTTTTATATCTGAGTTTGTTTCATGGACGTAGATATTTTTAAAATCACAATACTGCAGCATTTCAGCTGTCATTTTGTTTTAACATTCTTTTTTATTTAATAGGCCTATTATGTTGTTGTACAGTTTAGGAGGTCTGAGTATGTTAACGACTCTTGACACACGGTGAAATTTTCTATGCTGGAAGAGGGAAAATGAATTTCTTTTTTAGCAGCTTTGTGTCCTTAGGATTACTTTTATTAAGTTTTCATCTTAATTTACGGATTGTTTTACTGACCACTTATTTGTTTTTTCCTTTTATTACAATGTCATTTTTCTGAGTCTTTAAGGCTAGTAATTCTAGATTGAGATCCAAAATTTTGTGATAGAAGAATTTGTTATTTATCTTTTATTTCTAATTACTATGTTGAAAGCTGAAAAATGGCTTGGGAGCATTATTGTGATGAATAATATACACATGAGGAGCCTCTCTAGTTAGTGAAACTAAACTGATACAAAAAGAGGGTAGAGAGGATCAGGCCAAGAGCTAGATTTGCATCACCTGTTCACAGTGCCCAGTGTTATTGTTGGCGCTGCATAAAAAGTAGACACTGGGTCCTGTGTTTCAGCTGTCTACCTCAGAAGAATTAAATGCCTGGTCTGAACTGTTTCATGTTAGTTGCTATCTCTTCTCATTGACTCTATAGGGATCATAGGTATCTTACAGTGAACCTGATAGTTCCCATGTGCTGAGTAGGATGTGGAGTGGACACCACGATACAATATGGTAGGCACAATTGTACATCTGCACTCTTGCACCACACTGGAATAGAGGCATGTGAGTAAAGGCCACAGTTTAGGTTCACTCCAAATTCAGACACAGAGCCTTCTGCTGATGGTAGGCATCTGACCAACCATGACTCACTCTTTGTGAAAAGACAGCCACAGGAGAGGATGGTGGTAATGATCACTTGCATAATAGTCTCATGGCAAGAACATTTAGCTGTCCAACAGAAGACTGGGGTTCCAGGTTTTTCTCAGCCTGGAGGTATTCAAAACCAAAACTCCCACATCCTACACACATTCATCAGTCACGAGATAAAGATTAGGTTGGTATAGATTCATTCTCAGTTTTGTTTGAACTGTTTCACTCTGCAGAAGGAATAGAAGACTTGTGGAGCAGATAGGTCACTCAGAAGGGTGCTGCCTCTGGATTCTTGTCCCTGCTTCAGAGACTGCTGATGCTTTTAGCATGAGGGAGCCATTAAGTGAAACACATTACTGTTACTGTAATCATTCTGCAGTTAGGCTTAAGTGGAGTCTCCCCATGTTGTCTTTTTCATGTTTTAAAAGAAAGTGACCACATTAGTGTGAGTGTGGTGTTATTTGAGCATGCCTTTGGAGGTTTGGTGCAGATATTAGACACCTTTGTATTTGTCTGTGAATTGCAGTGAGCCTCAGGCAGAAGCTAGCTGTCCAGTTTCCCAGCCAGGGCTATTTCTAAAGTCCCTATACCAGTCCAAAACAGATGTGCTATTTCATGTTAAGTGTTTCCAGGGTAAGTAGCACTGTACATAGGTATTGTAACTCGTTCCGTCAGCACCACAATCTAATTTGCAGTTAGAGCTTATTCTGATATTATTGCCATCTATTATTATTGTTACTTCCAATGTTTTTTGTGTATTTTTTGTTAATATGAGCTGTGAAAGATCAGATCATTAGTAAAGCAAACACTATTTTGATATACTTGCAGTCATTTTGCGAACGTGTAGATGGAGGTATACAAGTAGGGCAGAAGTATTGCTGTCCTTGTGGCAGGGGGGTGAGGAAATACACATTAAATGAAGAAGCCTTTGTGACTGCATACTTCAAAGATTTGCATGTTTTAAATTCTTGTTTAGAAAGGTAGAAACTAATAGATCTTTCTACATGAAAATTCAGTAGCTTTTTGTTTTGGTACAATCTCTGTGCTTTTCTCGGTAGACAATATTAGGTTAATTTTACACAGCTGAAAATGCATGACTCCAAATGATACAGCTCAGGTTTTTCTCTGTTCCACTGGAATGTTTCTGGCCATATACTGTTACAGCCTCATCTTCTCTTACAGTTTTTCTAATGCAGTTGGAAGAAAATGGATTCTGCTGGTGAGCAAAACTGTAGGATGTGATTTTGCTTGGAAAGACTGGTACAAGCTTGATAATTATGGAAAGGCTGAACAAACTGAATTTTCATCTGGTTGTACTCCACATAGCCAAAATTTTAAGCAGCAAGTTGGAACAGGTTTAATCATGTTTTCTAGTGCGATATTCATCACACACTTGCCTATTTAGAGGTTAAGGTTAACTTGTTATGTCCATGTACCCGCCAGTGATGAGAGTGGGAGAGTAATTTTTGGTTTTACTTAGTGATGGAGATGAGCTTCCCAGTTCCCATGGTGTAAGAGAGCTTTAACCTTTGATTTCATTCCAGTTTTTTTCTAAAAATAGGAATCTTATTATAATCAGTAAATTCAAAGAAGTTAATGTTGACATAAAAATCTGATACTTACAGAACTGGTATAGGCATCTGGATTTCCAGAGGTTTAGAAGGCTTGACAGGTGTCAGATACTTAATGTTTTGTAGAGCCAAGAAGCTTGTCCTATCATCTAAAATTACTTATATTCTCTTTGTGAATTCCTAATGATTATGAACTTGCTAAATGAGGAAACTTTGTGTGTTATCCATCTGAAGCTGCATTATTACATTTATGCTCCTTCTTATTCTCTAATTCTATATGATTTCACATATGCAATGTAAACAGTAATTGAAAATTTTAAGAATTAAACTGCTTACCAGCAATTTTGTCATTAAAAGTCTTAACAAAGGACAGAACCGGTAGTAGTTTTTGCTGTTTTGTTTTATGTAGAGTTAAGGTAACATGCCAGCTAATTCACTGAAGCTGTTACTTTTTCCTGTAAATCTTCAAGGTAGAAGGAGTAGCATACCTAAGTTCTTTCCTGTGGAAATCCCAAAATTTGGGACTTTGGAACAGACGTCGAGGTGAGAACCTGCTAGATAGCGGTGCGCCTTTTTATGAAACCTACAAGACCTCTGATGGAAAATTCATGGCTGTTGGTGCCATTGAGCCTCAATTCTATGACGAGTTAATAAAGGGTAAGTAGCTTGGAGCAGTTGTTTCACATCAGCAAAGCATGACTGAATTCTTTAATACTTGATTTTGATTCTTGACGTTGGTTATGTTGATTTCTTTGTAAAAGCCAAAAACTTCTTGAAACTAACTGGGTAGTAGTGTAGCAGTTTAGTTGACTTTCTTCTTCTAGCAATTCATTTCTTTCTTTTTCATCCCTTCTTCACCTTACCCTCAGAAACGACACCTAAATTACAGGGTTTCTTGTGGAGTTATGGTAATGGTAGTCTGTGATGTTGCTGGAGTGCTAAACAACTATTTGGAAACCACTTTTTTTTAAGGGATTGTGAATATACTTTAGAAAGGAGACCTAATTCTTTGGTATTGCAAATAATATTTCAAGCAATTTCAGTTACTTGTCCTTTTTTTTTTTTTTTTAAAAAGAAACAATTTAAATTGTTTCAGAAATGAATGTTCATTGGAAGTAGTTCATAATATTTCTTGATAGAAGGGAATTTTTCTAGAAGCAAAGTCAGCTTTATAAATTAATTTCCACTACACAACTTCAGAGTGCTTTTAATGTCCAGCTATGGATATAATTTTTATGTTTGATTGAAGACTTTTTAAATATGACCATAAAATATGATTTATTTGTTTGAGAAATTAGAATGGGTATGCAAAATAATTTTGTGAAGTTAAAACAGAAATTTGCAAGTGCCTCTTTACTTTTAACTGTTATTTACTTCAAACTGGTTATTTAATTTAAAAATAATTTCTTCTGGTTTGCTCCTTTGGTATATTGCTATGGTTTCCATACAGAATTTATGAAACATTAAAAATTCACAAAGAATTTGGTATATATTCTCTTTCCATTATTCTGAATATGAAGGATATAAAAAGGTTTCAATCTAATTTTAGTTTTGCTTAATGAGTAGAAGGAATACCAACAAAGGATATACCTAAAGTGGATGTACCCAGTGTTCTGTGAACCACTTTTGTACGTACATCACTTACACATGGTAAATCTTTGGTGAGTGAGGGTTGCAGTGGAGTAGCTCCTTTCTCTTGCTCAGTCTCTCCCCACTGATTATTCCTTGAATTGTAGCATGGATACCTGTACTGGTTTTGGCTGGGATAGAGTTAAATTTCTTTATAGTAGCTAGTATGGGGCTATGTTCTGGATTTGTGCTGGGAACAGTTTTGATAATACAGGGGTGTTTTGGCTACTGCTGAGCAGTGCATACACAGAGTCAAGG
>NW_009218714.1:0-437 GCF_000690835.1 Fulmarus glacialis
TTGTAAGCCTGGCGGGAACCCGGCCGGAGCAGCCTGTTCCTGAAAGACTGCACCCCGTGGGAAGGACCCATGTTGGAGAAGTTCGTGGAGGACTGTCTCCTGTGGGAGGGACCCCACGCTGGAGCAGGGGAAGAGTGTGAGGAGTCCTCCCCCTGAGGAGGAAGGAGCAGCAGAGACAACCTATGATGAACTGATCGCAACCCCCATTCCCCATCCCCCTGCACCGCTGGGGGGAAGGAAGGAGAGAATTCGGGAGTAAAGTGAAGCCCAGGAAGAAGGGAGGGGCGGGAGGAAGGTGTTTCAAGATTCAGTTTTTATTTCTCATTATCCTACTCTGATTTGATTGGCAATAAATTAAATTAATTTTCTCCAAGTCGAGTCTGTGTTGCTTGCGACGGTAATTGGTGAATGATCTCTCCCTGTACTTCTCTTGACAC
>NW_009218714.1:544-8394 GCF_000690835.1 Fulmarus glacialis
AAACAGGTAATTTCGAACATCTCCGGAGTGCTTCCTCTCCTAAGACAAAAGTAGCATTCAGCACTATAATCCCTATTTTTGGAAGTGCCAATGGGATTGTGTTTGCCCATCTTCACTGCAGCTTTTTACGTTTCATCTGAAAGCAAAATGAGATATAGTGGATGTAAAGCATAAATAGGCTTCACCTGACTGTAGTTACATAAAGGTAATGCTAAGTCCCAGTTTAGGACTCACCTGACCCTATATCACTTAAAAAGCTGTAAGCTTTTTCTCTGCTACACTGGAAAGGTCTGAATTGTGATGCTTTGTCACATGGCTTTTGAGACTGAACTTTTGCAAACAAACCTGGGTAAATAATGGCTAGGGGATAATTTTCTCTTTTCCTCATTTTCTCTACAACATCCATAAGCAGCAAGAGGTCTTTGCTGATGCAGTTCCATGTGATTTTAAGATCAAATTCCCCCAGCAAAGCAGGTAATACACAGTTTTTCAGAAAGCACGTCTGCTGAATTGCTTACATTCATCTCTCGTGACTGGGAAAGTTCCCAGCTCTGTTGGCACTGCTGGATTTATGCCATGGAAGAAAAATAACTCATACACATGGCCTTTACTCTCGTCTACAGTGTATGTACAGGACTGCAAACAAAGAACTTTGTCACAATGGCCCACATTCTTCTATTTCTCTTCGGAGGATCCATTTTTTAATTTTCTTTCAAGCCCAAATTACATGTATTGTATTCTCATGTGCCTCACTCTCAAAGGAGGCGCTGCTTTTATTAACGAGATGAGGATGCCATGAGAAATAATTTTTATTTTGTTGTGGTGGCTAAGGTCATGGCCTCCTGACTCTGTGTAACTTGATATAAAATAAAACTCAGCATTTTAACATTAGATGAACGAGCAGTTTCTGTTCCATCTGCAAAAAAGCAAATGCTCAAATCTCTTGAACTCCTTTGGTAGTGACTAAACCAAGCTATGATGGAGTGGCAGTCCTGGTGCTTTGTAACGGTGTATACCATGAACTCTGTGTTACTTAAATGTACTTGCTACAATGCCTGTATTCTTCTAGCAGCTTTTAGGTCTGTGGTGGCAGCTTCTTGAATGACCTTGCTTGCTCTTTTGGCTGCCCACGCTGCCGACTGCTGTGCTGTTTGTAGCAGAGCTTGCAGTCCTAGCGACAGATTTCTAGCACAGATTTCTGATGTACTGGTTTGCCCTTCTGGGTATCTCTGTCTTTCATTCTCTCTGATTCAAAAAGATTGAGGGGAATACTGAACAGAGGATTTTGACTAACTTCAGCTCTGCTAATACTTCACCAAACACAAATGTGCAGTTATTTTTGTAATACAGGAGTATAGAACATTTTCTCCTTGTAGCTACGGAGATTTCATATGGTGTTTTGAAATAACAGGCTTTTCTTAACCTGCCAGAACTTAGTAATTAAACACAACCAAGGTCATATCCCCAGAATGGAAAAAAAGAACATTTTAATAAAATGTGTACTTACTAAGCGAAGGCAGAAAAAAACAGCAATAGCTTGCTGCAGTATGAATTTAAGTTCTAATGAAACTGGTATGTAGATATGTAACAGAATAATGTATAAAATCCTCATATACTTTTTCCATATGCACATCTATATTTATATATGCATATAAAATGAGAGTTTAACATCAGGATTGATTAGGAGAGTGCTGTTACTGCTAACTTTAACATCGTGCATTTTTAGGCAGAGAGATGTTGTAGTGTTACATTATATTGGGGTTTTACTCAGAAATTCTGAGCATTTAACTAAAAGCGTCGATTGTCTCTGTTAATACAGGATGGATTGCAGTATAGCTGAGTAGGCACCAAAAATCCGGGACTTCTCCAAATAACCAGCAGGTATAACATGAAAGAAAAAGCATGTTAAGAACAGGACTTAGTCCTCCTTCCTCCCTCAGTACCGATGAAGCAGACTCTAGGGTTAGCTGAGCGGTATGTTTGTAGGTTAGAGGGTTTTTAGTTTTGCTCCTGGAAAGGAGATTTTGAATCTTTTCCTGTTACGTATAAACCCGAAGTAGGGATTGTCTTAGAATGGCCACTAGATAACAGGCTTAGATTTAACCATGTGTTAAGGCAGGTATTCATGTGTGCACACATATGCACTGATACAGCATAGATAGAAATAGATCTTAGTGCATATGTGAGCGTACATAGATATGTATGATGCATTGTATGATCAGCTTGCAGTTCAGAACTAATCAACTGAAGGAATTACTTTTAGTAGTTTCCTCACACACAGAAAAAATGGCTGCCAAGAATGTGAGAATGTACCTGTGAAATACGATATGGAAAATTAAGTTCTATAGCATAAACTACACCTTGGGGGGGGCTTCAAAAGCACTTCAAAAACAGATACACAAGAGCACTCTGGATTGTAAAATTGTGATAATTCCTTACTTCGGCCAGCATTAAAGATTATACTTTTAAGGCAATCCTTTGAGGAGGAAAAAAAGATAAACTCAAAGGTCAAATAATGCAATTACTTCTATATGTTTCTGTTTCCAAGGAAAATTTCCTTATATGTCCTTTTTTTGCTTATTTATATTTTGCTAAAAGAATGCACAGACTCTATACCATTAGGTGGAATCCTTCATTATCTGTAGAAGTTCTAGAGCCTGGTGCTAAAAAGCTGGAGTTTCCTATAAGAGAGGTCTTTTTATGTAATGACTTTACTACCTAACAAACCTTGAACCATTTAGTATGGGAAGCATTCTCATTTTTCAGATAACAAAAATTCATCTGCAGTGTTTTTTCCATAGCCACATAATGAGGCTTGTAGAAACATGACACAAATAGAATGAATAAATCAAATTGTAAGGAAAAAATCTCAAGGATCTGACAGTAGAAATGACAAACAGGGAGCTCTGCAGTTTTTCTCACTGTCAGCTGAAACCCGCTTCCTTTTCTGCTGCTTAGGAGAATATTTTAGGACAATATCCTCTCACCATTGTATTGCCAGTAACAGGGTAGGGGTCTAAGAAGAGAAGCTTAGAAATCTCCAAAGTTCATTTTGAGGGGTGTAGTGGAGAAGTTGTGGCTAAAGGAGGTTGGATTTACTGAGGCTTCTAAAAGGTATTTACTTTATAGGTGATAGCTTTGCACCTTGCAAATTGCTTTATAAATGCAAAAGTGCTTGTAACAGACTTGCGGGGTAGAGAATCCATGTCTTCAAGCTTCAAGGACTCCTCCCTAGGAAGGGAGGGGAGTTGAAGTAGCTTGATCAGGCCTGATGGCTGGTACTTATTTGTGGTTTGTCTTCAGTGCAGAGAGATTTTGCCAGGCCAAATGCCAATGAGGAAGCATCAGCCTTCGTTTCCAGCAGCTCTCCACAATCACTCTGTTTTTACGAGTCTGAGCTGAAAGAGAAATGGATCTTAATGTCAAGCAATTTCTTCACTCTGTCAGAAAGGTCATGAAAAGTGGGGGGTAAAATGATGCTTCCATATGCTCATGGTGTGCAGCAGGTTGTTCAACTGTGTTTTAAGGGAGGTGGATAGGATGAAAATTAGAAGGAAATGACCCAGAGCTATAGAACAATGAGCTCCAAGCACATCCCGATGCGTTCAAACCCTGAAGATGGCAGGTCTGGCCAGGCTTCCCGCCCCTCGCCCCGTGCTCAGGACGCGTAGAGCTGCCTCTCCGCCGGGGCAGGGAGCTGGCAGCCTGCTGGCAGCCGGGGCTGCTGCGTCTGGCTGGCTGCGCCGCAGGTGACCCGTACCGGGGGCATCTGGGAGCATTTTGATCTATAGGCTATTGTTGTAAGACATAGCCTAACAGTTTTTAAAGATACTTGTATCAGCACGCGGAAAAATGAGGGTATTCTGTTACTGCACCGGTTATTTTGCTGCTGGGGCTATAAGCCATCTTAGGTGGCTGCATGGTAACAATTACCACTTACGCTTTAATATTAAGTATTGCCACTGAAAGTTTTGTTTTCAGTAGCATTTAACTTTATATGTGAGGTCAAATACCATGAGGGGATACGAGAAAATTTGCTTTCTGTTAAAGCCAGTGGGAACAAAGAAAAAATCAACGAAAGGCTTGAGTTCTGCACGTCAACAGAGACGTTTGGCTTTGCACTGGGATTTTAGCTGAATTCATGCCACTAGAAAATATATTCACGTTTTTTTCTAGTTTGGATGCTCAAATAAAATAAAGTTGCATATGTAATTGTATTTATACTAGAACATATATAATTTTTCACAAGTTAAGCTTTTGGTCATATTTAATTTAGTCCTTTTGCTTTTAAGTGGGCTCTGAAGCCCACTTGAAAAAAAAGCATCAGGACTTTTGCAGCATTATGTAGTTTTATGCACGTGCCACTATCTGTATTTTAATGTGTTCGTATTCTGAGTAGTAAAACCACCATTTCACATCCATAGTGCTGCAGTTTAGTCATAAATTTTAAGCTTAAAAAAAAACACATTACTTTCTATTAAGCTTTAGCTAATGAAAAGTAAAAATTGAAAGTTGCTGCTACGGTTGTGACCACTACTGGAAACTACTTTATGCATGCAGCAAGATTTTGTATGGAAAAATAGAAAATTGCAAATGGAGCACTTCTTTTTTTTCTAAGGGATGAACACTAAAAAAAGAACAAACACTTCAAGTGACTAATCAACTAACCTACATTATAGATACATGTAACTTAATTCTGAGTTAGTCAAACAAACTAACCATTTTATAGTGTTTATTTAACATTGAACTTCTTATAGCATTCTTAAAGATGTAGAGGTTTGTATCATCTGTGACACCAATCATGACTAGAAAATGAGGCCAAAATTTCTGTTAGTAGTTTGATACATCTGTAATAGAGTATTTTTCTTGGAGTCAGATCAGAATTGTATGTGATACTTCATATGCTGCCTGAAAGCTAAGACACTCCATGGAAATGCAGAAGCCTAGTTAAGGATGGCAGACTTATTTCTGTGTTCAGTTGATTGTACACTGAGATTAGGTTGTTACATTTTTTAATTGGAAAATGGGGTTCGGTTGTTGGGTTTTTTCCGTTTTGTTTTAGTTCAAGAAATGCAAGTTTGACATGTTAGATTATGTGTGTTTACTACTGGCTTAAGAAACCTACATCTTTACGCTTTTCAGCTTTCGTTTGTTTTGTTCAACATGGATTGTCCCTACCTGGTATGTACACAGAAAATTTCATTTCCTTTCTCCTTCCCTCTTCTAAACCACCTCATCCCACTGTTCTCACTCCTTGCTTTTCATTTATAGCTTTCATTTCAGTTTAAATCAAAGTGCCCCAAAGTAGTGGAACAGCCTCTCTGGGTAGCATCGCCAGACACACAAGCAAAAGGAAAGCCTGTGATCATGACTACTTTGTGACTTGATAATATTAAAGACCTCAGGATTTTAGGTTAAAAAACCCTCCAAACTCTTCAGCATAAAAAATTCAGGCTTTAAAGCTCAACATGAATATGTATGTATTCGTACTGTAGCTGAAGCAGAAAATGCTACTTGTCTTTTTTTTTTTCTCCCCCCCCCAGCAAATGTATTAAAAAATAATAATGTCATAGAGGAGCACTTGATGTTCTTTTTTAAATTAGCTTGGACATTGAGAAGTTCTAAAGTGTGTCTCTAATGTTCCTCCTATAAAGCAGTTTAATAAGATGTCATAATAAACATGTAAAATTAGATTTATTGTATCAAGAGGCAAAATAACCTCATTATACAGAAAGCTCCAACAAACAGAAGCTTGCCTAATATATAATCCAGTAGTTTAATTTGTAAACCTGATTATTGCTCTTAACAAAGTTTATTAGTACCTCGGAGTCCTATAAGACGTTTGAATGATACTTGTTATAATTAATATTTAGTCTTTAATACTGTTTAGAGTTTCCCAAACTTTCAAAATGGTTCTTGTAATTGCTTTTTTAAAATTTGCCAGCTGTGCAAACTCATCACTACAAGGATAGAGGGGCTTCACAGATGCAACATGTCATTGCATTGATTGATTAACCATTTGTATTCTCCCATAATAGAAGATTTGAATACCCTTCCTGAACAGCATTGCTTCCTCTCATTCACAGGTAAGTATTATTCCTGTATACATATTTATGTCATTTAATGAATCTATGTGCAGGGACTGGTGGTCTCTAGGGGACGACATGGGAGCATAAATTCTGATTCTTCACTGAATTTCAGGGAGTGTAAAAAATCTACAGAAAGCACAGTCCAAAATGTTAAGCGATAGGGGAAGGAACGTAGCAAGTGTATGTCTTACCCAGATGAACAGTTCAAGTGTGATTTGTATTAGTACACTTGAGTTTTAAAATTCCTGAATGCACTAACTCTATGAATACTTGGGGTATGCTCAGCATGAAAGTCTGAGCTTAAAAGAGTTGCCAGATCTTAACTGCCATCTCTGCTTTCTTGCTTAGAAACAGGGAACAAACTCCCATTAGTGAGTCTGCTGCTCTGCTCCTGCAGCTTCAAAGTGGTGTGGGTTTTTTTTGTGGCTCCCTGCATTTCTGCTTGCTCTGCTGATCAAGAACTGCACAACCGCCTTTGGCTGCAGTGTCGTCCAGGCTGGAGTGATCGTGCCCTCCAACTGCTGAGAGTCTTACTGCTTCTGGATTTAATTGGTTATGGGACAGCAGTGCTTCCCTGCAGTGCTTGTGTTTCATGACATCATCAGAATAATTGACAAAATGATGTGGCCGAACAATGTGCAAATACTTTAATACCAGTTACTTGATGCTAGTTACAATTGATGCCCTCGTGATACTTACGAAAGCTTATATGGAAAGTGCCGTGTAAGCAATGGAGTTGCCTCCTCCAAGGCAAGACAAAGGGGAAAATCTGAGGGGATGCCACGGTTCCTGCCAGAACAAAGGGTGTGGAAACACAGCTGTTGATCACGTGTATTTTAGAGGAGTTTTCAGAGAGTCTGGTCTCAATCATAAACATGGGGTCTCCCCATTGGCGCAGCGAAGAAGTATAGAAAGTCTTTTTCACAACTAGATGACTTGGGGACAGAACTTGCACCTGAGATGGTGTGAAACTGAGAGGAAAAAATAGGTGCTAAATCCTTGCTATTCCAGTGGGGGTTCTCATCCTGTAGGTCCAGCGTTAGGAATTAAACACCATGGCATTGTTACCTTTTGTTGCTGCATAAACCACATTAAAAATGGACATAATTTAATTTAAAAGAAAATGAAATTTTAAATTATTTTGGTTTTAACAATAAAGGGTTACTGAATACAATTTGAAATTTATACAACAGTTGCCAAAGTGTATTTTCAGATTTCAGTTACATGTTTTACTTGTGCATCAACATAAGACCACAAGGCTCGTCTCACAATTCAGGTATTGGGGGGGTTTCATCTGAAACCTCCAAGCCTTCTGAGGTTTGGTCTTCACTCTTTTTTGATAGCAGCAGACCAAATAAATCTTTCAGCATGGCTTGAAATCATCACAGCTGATTAGAAAGTGCTCGGTTCCAGGTGTTGTTAGATCTTTACAGTGGTTTATCCCAAATTCGAGCTAACGCAGTGGTCTCATTCGGCACCTGACAGAAACACTTTACCTTCAAGTTCAGCATAAGACCTTAGCTATCTTTTTGCCTGCTGCTTTTGTTTTCCTTTGCTTGGATAGAGGGATTTTGAAAGGTAAACGTAGCAGTCAACGTCAGCTCTGCTTAGCAGGGAACTGAACTTGGAGATCAGCTCTTGTTCAGGCTGTCTTAGCAGTGATCCTGTGGAATATATAGATGCCTGTTATTAAGTAGATTCTCATAAAGATACGCATTCTATTTTCATTATGGTGTACAGGAATCCGATAGGAGCAGGAAT
>NW_009218714.1:8405-54344 GCF_000690835.1 Fulmarus glacialis
ATATGATTTTACATATAGATTTTCATAAGGTCTGCTTCAAACAAGCCACAGGAGGTCAAACACTACGTTGGTGAGAATCAGTGTACTTGAATTGATGAGTAGTAACATTTTGCCATAGTGTACGAAAAAGGATGCTATCGTGCAGCTGCCATTATGCCAGCTTGAGCGCTCACTGCTGTGTGTCTTTTTTTCTCTAACTCTCTTACTCCCAAGGTGATAGAAACAGCCACATTCAAAAGCTCTTATCTCCAGTCTGCAGATGGAGAAGAGAAGCATGCAGTAGGCTAAGGGTGAAATTTTTAACAGAGATTGGTAAGTTACTTAGATGCCTAACTCCTATTTCAGAAGTGATACAGGGCCTTTTTAAAGCAGCTGTTCTGTTCACAAGAAACTAATCTACTTAGTTACTGCAGGAAACATGCAGCTTTATATTAATCATACAACAAAGAGGATGAAGGGGAAAGTTCCACAGAATAGATACGAAACATGAGATAGGGAAGAAGGTAGCTCTATCCCTTGCCTCCTCAGGCAACTGGCTGACTCTGTGTCGACCCCTTTCTTATTCCTAGTTTACGAATGAAAAGATACTTTTTTTAAAGCTACAGGGATGTCTCTTTTTATCTCAGATGGGAAGAGTTGCTCTCTCTTACGTTACCTTTCACTCTTTCAGTCCCTCAGTTCTATAGACTCTCCCGGTGTCTGGTGTTCCCAGGATGATGAAATCCTCCTGGCCTTTCTCCCTTCAGAAAACCATTAGGAAAAGCAAAGGACTCTTGCACTCCATGTCAGTTCATAAGCAAACCCTGTCATAATGTTTCCTTACAGTTCAAACATTTGTGTAATGCTCTGTGAATAACAAGGATCCAGTTTGCTCCAGAATGATACAGGGTCTACTGGAGGGCAGAGAGCTCTTGAAACATCTGACACATGTCAGGTTCTTGGCTTAACTCTTTCTTTGGAGTGATATACACAGGCTGATTTTGAAAAGCTTGTTTTACAGTTCTCTTGCCATCTGGCTTAGATTACATCTGAATGAGTTCTTGTCTTCCTTTCCATCGAAAGCTGGTGAAGGTTTACTCTTGTCAGAGCTTATGGAGTTAGACAGCATCTAAAAAGAAACTGCTTTGTCCAAATTACTTTTAATCATTTCTTCACCTCCCTCTTAAAAAAAAAATCTAGGATCTGGACCTTGTGATGGAATGGGGATGTTGGATAATGTTTTCTTCCATTCTTGTTTCAGGGGATCTTTAAAATCTGGAGTAGTGCTTGTGACTGGACCTCCAGAAGAGCCTGTTTAAGAAAGGTTTGTGTGAGCTCTCTGTTGGAGGTAGCATTGGTTGTCAAGATCTTTCTGTGTCCTTCTAACACTTTTGAACATGCAGCTGCTCTAGTGAGAACATTTGCCATTAAAACAGACATACAGAGTATCTCGTGGCAGAATTCAGGCATTCATGAGCAAGAAGGGTCACCAGGCTTACAAGCTTTTTCTGCCATGTATAACACTGCTCATATCTCTTTGCTGCTTTTTCCAAGTCTGCTCTGTATACTTACCAATGGATTTCACACAAAAAAATGCTGGGTAGCCGAAGTGCAGATAGCTCATCTTGTTTTGCGAGTGAAAGATGACTCCTGTGCCCCACAGCCTACGTTCATTTTATAAGGCTACTTCTGTACTCCTGACCTTGCCCTAGCAGCACACAGTACATGTTGCCGCCCTTGAGACATGTTAGGATCCTGGCCATAACGGAGGAAATTTTTACAGGTGTCTAGTTACGATCTTCTGTGAATAATACAATCTCTCTAAGACAAGCACAGAACTAGATTGGTTTAGGTGAATAGAGTGAATCTGTACTGGCATAGTGCTGCCCACTCTTACTACGACATAATCATTTGAGTTTCAGGTAAAACCTGAGTACTATGCGCAGCCAGCTGCTTCGGCTGACTTCATAGCTGAATCTTGCCAGTCATATGACATGTCAAGCTGGTAAAAGGGATTTCACACCAGTCTAAAAATGATTGTTTTGTGGTTGGTTTTTTTCTTTTTTTAGTTTTGCTGGAGCTAGGAAAAGCACTAGCTAGAGAGATGAAAACATACCCAAATAACCATTTTTGCTATTTTTCATGTTACACTACAAAACTGTCCCAGCTACAGAGGATGAACAAGTCAAGATTCATTCTTTGCCCAGATTTGTGTATGCCAAATTGTGTTCTACGCGACTGAGATGCATTCAAATGTCATGAGCTTGTCTTTCATAGAAACAATTTTCATCTTTTCCTTGGTCCTGCAGCCTAAGTCTATGCTTTAGTCTCAAAGAAGCACCCACTTTTTTTGACACTGAGTCCTAGCTGCCTTTAGTTTTTGCAGTACCTTTTCTGATGATGGCAGATACTCAGCATCACTTCTGGTTGAGATGAGAGTATTGTCAGTCCCCACTTCAACAGGCTGAATAGGCATATTTTCCATGGCTGTATGAAAAATCCCAGATGCTAACGATATTCTATATGGCAGTCTTGTGATAATACGGTACTTTCCTTACAGCACTACATTTTCTTCCATTCTCTAACTGAGCTTGCTAGTATGTTTGTAGCCTTAAAATTGCACAGGTAAAATAAAGTTGTCTTTTTCTGGCTTGTTTACCTCAATCAGTTTCTCTTTCTCTGAGGTAATAAATAATTCTCATTTCAGGTGTTCTAGCTAGACCTCATTCTGCATCTAACTCCTGACCTTCATACTATGCCCCCAACCCTTCCTTTGAAGAGCTGAATATGCATCCAGGAATTTTTGAATGTTGGTATTTGTTAGGGCCTAAGATAAAAATTTCCTACTGATTTTGTTTCTCATAATAATTTTGCTTAATAGCACAATATTTTTCGTTTTGGTGTGTCAGTTTTACAAGAATGAAGACAGGACCTATTCAGTAAGTCAGTACTGCATTCACAAATGCTTCCTGCTTCATCCACATAGGGCTTCCTGCTTCTAGCCTAATCACAAAATAGCAGAAGCTCTTGTAGCTGTATCCATCATTACTCTGTTATTGGTAAGAGCCTACCATATAACATATAACCATATAGCCTACCCTTTAACATTTGGTATGTGTCAACTCCTCTGTGTTTCAGCTTTGAAAGGTAAAATGCTCAGTTTTTTTTCACCTTTAGTCCCTTGAGTTCATACCCTTCAGCTAGAAATATTCTTTGATGTATATTTTAGCATTTTCTGGCTAAAGGCCCTTGTTTAAGGCATTTAGTTATTTCTGATGCTTAGACATTTTAATTTAAATAACTGATTAGATGGTAACTCTCCTGTGACAGAAACACCCTTTAGGAGCCAGGGCCCGTTCTATTACACTTTTGCATTTTCATTTCTTTGAATGAGCAGTTCTTGCTGTGTGGGTGCAAATCTTAAGTCATTCAGTGCTTACAGTGGTGCTGTTAATCATTCTGCTTTAAGCCTTCTGCAGCACTTCTAATTTTGTGTACAGATGCAAAGAGGTGCTTGAGCTCTTAACTTCTGCTGCATAAGAGCCTAAGGATGTCTTAAAACTCAAACATGTATCTGTGCCTTCAAAAATCTGACCACAAGTGCCTGTGGCCCACTGAACAGCATCCCTGTGCTTCTGAAAAATGTGACAGTATATACATTTCATGGCAACAAAACATGGGCACTTTACCTAGGAATGTTTGGAGATGACAGAAGGAATATACCTTTCATGCTGGTGCTGAAGTACATGTGATTGTCTGTCAGAAGGCCATAATCACCCCGGTTAAGTTCAGGGTATTTGCAAAGAATAATAGGTATTTCCAGAGATGACTGAACCCTCTTAGCATCTCTGTTACCTTCTGGGCATTGCCTCGGTACATGGACTGGGGAGGAACCAATGCTCCTGAATTTTGAAATGTCAGTCACGTGCTTAGACTTAGCGGGGATAAAGTCAGACCTAACAGATTTATCCAAATTCGGAAATCCAAGTACGATGTTTGGAGATGAACTCGGAAGGAAATCAATCCCCATTCAGGAATGTGTTCACCACCATATGTAAATATTAAGCTTTTGTATGATAAACCCCAAATCTGAAGTAGGTTTTTTAATGTGCCTTGTTAAAAAGTTATTGCACAATACTACAGCAGTATGAGTATGTAATGTAATTAATATTTTTGGTTTGGTTTTGGTTGTTTGTTTTTTTCCAAATATAAATAACTGCCTACGTTAACAGGCAGTTTTGCAAACATGGTTCTGATACAACTCACTGAAAAAATCCCTGAGAAAATACTTGACTGGCTGGACAGATTGCTTTCCAGTGATGCGATGTCGGCCTCCTGAGGAACAAGACTTTTGGCTGATAGCTAGAGAACATTCCCATACTGTCAAATGATTGACACATTGTCACATGAAAAAGGATAAGGGGAAAAGTTGCAAAAATTATCCTAAGTAGAATTTAAGAGCAGGCATCAAGTTTGGGAGGGGGTAGGAGCAGAGCAAAGTTAATAAATAAATGAAGGTGCTGAACAACATGGTTAGATTTCTTTCCTGATAAAGTACTGTAGTAATGGTTTTGTTGTGCATTAATTTTCTTTCAGTTGTCAGGATTTTTTAAAAAAGACAAAAATGTAATAAAAGTGGTAGTTCCAGAAGTTTACTGTCTAGTCTTTCATCCAAGATTATGTTTTAAAAAGATACTTGTATGTATGTAAAATATGCAAAAGACTTCAAAACTGCAAAGGGTGTGTATTCCAAATGTTGCAATACCACAGTGATTTGTAGACAGCCTTGCCAATTACTTGTTTCTTCTTTCCCTTTTCAAAAAAGAAATATCAAAGGGAGAAAAGAGCTAAAAACTCTTATTCTGAATAGACAGGCGTTGTCTTGCATGCAAACTACTATGCAATTTCTTTTTTTTTTTTTTTTAATATGTGATTTTTCGTATAGGAGGCACATACAAGGCACTAACGTAGCTTGAGTCTGGTTCTGTGGGCAAGTGACAGCAACAGAAGCTGAATGTTGGGACTTGTATCCCCAACTCACTGAGGATGAAACTTGAGGCTTAAAAAAAAAAAAAGAGTATCTTTTGGTTTTGTGCAGATGGTTTTTTTTTGGCAGATTCAAATGGCCAGTTCAATGCAATTTGTAACCCCTAGGATGTGTATTAATAGTTCATATGAAATTCTTCTGACACATCCAAGTTAAGATGGAAAAATATGAAAAAAACCCAAGAAAAGTAGATTAGTAATAATAATTTTAGCAAGTATTAACCATTTTTTTCTATTTAGTTTCTCACTTCAGTGTGTCTAGAAGAAAGGAATTAAGTAATGAATTAGGTGCATTAATATCATTTATTTTAAAGACTTGCAACAAAATCCAAGATGTGTGGGTATCAGAAACTGAACAATTGTAAGGTATTTTCCTTAGCCTAGTGCATCTATATCCCACCAATGGCCCTTCCAGGAATGCTTCACCTGTGAAATCTTTGTATAACGTATGTGCACTAATCTGTTTGACTTCAATGAAATACACATTTTCAACAAGTAGTATCTATGGGAATGCTCAAAACGTCAAGAGTTGGAGACCTAAACTGTAAGTTCATTTGAGGTTCCTACATTATTGAAAAATGCAGGAAATTTCTATTCTGACGGGCTGCAAATTAAATAGTGAGCACTCTCTATTCTGGATGAGATGAAAAAATGTGAATTCTGAAATGCCAAGAAGCAGCCTGCCCCCAATCATACCTCCTTCCAAATTTGATTTATTGTTGTTTCAGATGAACTTGGAATAAATATCTAAGTTACTGGATATTCATAAAAGGTCAGCCTTCTGAAATTTTTTTGCTATTTACAGAATTTTTGTAAGTGTTTTGGTTTTTTCTTTGCTCTTTAGTACTGCTGATACGACTTGTGTAGCGCTCTGAGCATGCTATTCCACAGTATTATGGAAATGACATATTTCTGATGTCAGTAATTGTATTGGTCAATATCAAGTGCAATGATCTCTGGAAATATTTCTGTGAAATACCAACTACTACTCTAAAGTGTCAAAATACTAATTAATTCCTGTTTAGAGAACTCGTGAAGTATACAAAAAGTGGATCTTGTTTCTATAACTCGCAGAAGGTCTATTCCAAATCCCATTGAAGTCTGCAGGAGCTTTTTCAAAGCAAGTGAGATCAAGATCATAAAGTCTTTGTAGTTCTATGACATACAGTGCTTTCTTTGCTTTTCTAATTCAGGCAAAATGGAGTCTGAACTGGGCCTACGAGCCATAGGATTGCATAATGTTTCCATATGGCTGCAATTTCAAGCCCAATGGATAAAAATGAAAAACAGTAACAAGCTTATTTGTGCACTCAGAGTAACTCAATTGTTTGGAAGTTTGGATTGTCTATTCATTGCAAATAGCATCTGTGCTCAATTACATTCCGTCCATTAGGAGGTAGGGCTTTTAGAAGTTATAAAAGCATCTTAAGAGATGGTTAGCAGTAGAGAGCTAATGATTTCTGAAAAAGACAGACAATTGGGTTGATTACACAGGTACTGCAGAAAGGAGAATGTTCCAGATTAAATGGAAATTCTTTCATGAATCATCTCAGGATTTCACAGAAAGAAGGGGAGTATTATTAACAATTATTCTCTATAAAATCAGTTTAGCAACACACCATCATCTAAAAAGGAAAAGTGAAAGGTTGTTAAATTGGATATTTAAATTTTGCTAATGAGAATGAAGTGAGTTGATGAATGTTGAATCACTCCTTGGCAGTTTTTAAACAAAGATTATCATTCATTCTCTTTCTTGCGCTGACAGATGATATTTCTTGTTGAAACGAGGCTTCACGACTTCTGACAAAGCCTGCTGAAAATAGCATTCTCCTGCCTAAACTGTATATTCTGTTATAACACGTTGCACTAACAGTCAGGGGATGATAATTTGGGATGTGCCGCAATCCTCTGCCCTTTTGAGGGGTTTGGGGTTTTTTGTTTGAAGCATGATATGTGCCATGACATTGCTGTATCACATTACCCAACAATGAATTTAAATCTTCAAAAAAAAAAAAAATTGCTATCTATTGAATATTCTTTTGTTTGCGTAACACGGTCTTGAGAAAATACACGATACGTGTCACCTACCATGTTAAAATCGGGCAACTATCTTGCCAGATATGACTTAACTGTTACTTGTCAATGACAATGACCTCAAAGGTATTGCAGCGCTTGATTGCAGAGATAGGTACCTGCTGGGATGTTCAGTGACAGTGCTTTCACTCTTTGGGGTGCTACCGAGGAAAGTCAAAGCTCTTGTTTCCCTCTCATTAGTGCCAGACAAACTCATGTCCGTTCTAGAGGTGTGTTGTACATACTGCTACAACAGAAGTCACTGGTTCACGTTTTGGACAATAACATTCAGGACAGATTCCATTCTTAGCAGTTTAATATTTTCTCTTGGAATTGCAATCTTTTGAGTAACTTGTCAAAAAAAAAGGCGTTCTGTTTCAGCAATCCATACTGAATTTGCGTAGCCTCTTCTGTGTCCTAGAATAGGGCGTTGGTAAGTTTAATTAGCCTATTGGGTGTAGCAGACTAGACAAGGATAAAGGTGATACTCCCTCCTGAGTTGGGAAGTAGGTGAATTTCTCCTGCCTTCAGCTCTGTCACTCCTTGTCACTTCCTGATGGCCGCTTTTCTTAACACGTGATTTGCACTCTCCAGATAACAATAGCAAGTGCGATGGGCTGCTTAAACTCCTTCCCTCGCTTCCCCCGTTGTTAGGATTTGTGAAGAGCTGGACTTAAGACTGAAAAGAGCATCTGTTTATAACTGAAAAACCACAATGATGCTATATATGCAATTTAAAAAAATGTATATGCTCATTTTTATGCGTGCTGCCTATGTTCATTCATACATAACTGTGGAAGACTGTAAGTTAGAAATGAGGAGAAGTTTTCCTGCAGGGAGAACAGATTTCCAAGGTGCAAGCTTGCAAATGGAAATGGATTTCAGGATTTTTGGAGCAGACTCTGTGGATGTGGGCAAATGCACCTGGCTTATCTGCTGGGCTTTGTGTGTCTCATTGTTAGTAACCGAAGAGGAAAGAAAATACTGTGGGTACTCATTCATTTATAGGACATACAAGATAAACAGTCAAAAAAGTGCTTTGGTTACTAGTCAAAAGGACAAATGGGAAGGAAGCGATTAGGTGGGTAATCAGATCGTGATGCTTCGTGTTTCCTGCAAGAGTACATTGGAAATATTGTTAATTTAACATCAAGCATCCAAAGATAGTGTTAATTCTTATTTCATCAGCAGGCACAGAATGATAAAGCTGCCAATGATCTGAGCTTAGAAGTGAAAGATAGAAATTAGAATGTCTTAGAAAACCACTAGATACTAACTGTGACAGAAAGAACATAATACATTGACTGAATTTGAATAAGAGCTAATAATTCTGTCCATTTAATCTGAGAGTTGATCTAGTGTTTTCCATTACTAGTCTGAAAACTTTTACATAACATACAGGAATCCGAAAACTTTCTCTGCTTTTTTTTTTTTTCCTTTTTGGTTGTTCGTCTTTTTTTTTTTTAAGTGATTGCATGGATGGTCAGTTAATAGTCTTTCTGCAGGCAGAATTTAATTGGAAGTTTTTTGAAATGTCACTGAAATGGAAAACCACTAGTGTATTCATACTGGTTTGTGTAGGAAATTCCCTTATTTTCCTTCATTTTCTACTTCCTGTCACTCCCCCATTTCGCTCTCAGAAAAAAAGAAAAAAAAAGTGTAAACCTTTTGTTCATACATTTTTTAATTGTCTGGAGTGCCCTGCTATCTGCGGGCTGGGCAGTATGGCCATTCCACGTACTTTATATATAACCATTATATATACCTGATTGTGACATTTGTACTACTTTACAGCATCTGAAGTGGCAGAGCTTTGAGTTCATTTGGGAGTTCTGAGCACAGATATCTTACAAATAATAGATAACAAAAAAATCAGAGTGAAATAATTAATTTCCACTTTGGTATACCATGCTGTGTATACCACATTTAACAAATGAACTGTCACCCACTGAAGTTTTCTCGTATATCCGTTGGTAGATTTAGCAAGGCAAGATAATAATTGCTTTTCTTCCCACATCTAAATTAAAGATGTCTATTTTTTACTGAAATATGAAATCAAGGATGCAAAATGGATGGGTTCTGTTTAAGTAAAGAAACAAGGTTGGAGCTGACTCCCGTCACGTTGTCTGGTCAACAGTAATTTTCACAGTGAAATTCCTACAACAGTTCTATCATCCCATCACATCCTACAGCTTGTCTCTCTTGAAATAGAAGATGATACATCAAAAGCCTACCACGGTGAGACTAATTACTGCAAATCAATCAGTGGCACAGTTTCGAATGCACACAAATGAACTGTGTATAATGAAAAGCCATTTCATTAAGGATTTATTAGAATATTATTTTGAGAGTGGAAGCGTTAACAGCAGGTAAAGTGTTCAACAGGTAAAGTGTTCATAGTGGGATGGCTGTTTTCTTAAAAAGTAATGTTGCTGGCCCCTGTGCCATTGTTTGGGATCAGACCTATGTTTTTAGGAAGTCTTGCGTTGTGGCTAACAATCTTTTCATTCTGTGCTTTCCGTTGTGGAGCTTGTCCGGAGTTCTTTTTGAGTTAGTAGGTAGCATGAAATACAACCCCACAGTATGAGCTTTCTCGAAGGTACGGAGAATGACTGTTCTGGATGCTTTCTATGGAGACAGTTTCTTTTTTAAACAACTATGTAAAGAGTGGTAAATCATAGCTGGAACCACCAAAATTTCAGATGCCGAAAAGAAATTTAGCAGAGGACATTATTTTAACAGGATACCCCTGTTCTGTGCTCATGGATGGCCTGTCTGATCTTGTTCATTGTATTCTATTAGAGCTAATTACCGTTGTCTCTCATCTTCAGTTCACAATTCAGTTCAGCATTGTGTCTATACTTAACTAACAAAAAAACCTCACTGGGAACAATGTTTTCAATAAAATGTAATAGGCTAAATCCCTGGATCTTCACTAAGTCTTTGTCAAGCAAATCACACTGAAATATCACTTCCCCACCCTTCCTTTGCATGAGTGTAGGAGAGTGTTCATCGTGGAGTCCCATTTTTATTGCCCCCATACATTTCTGGCAAAACCTCCCACTCCTCATTTTGTGCTTCCTGACGTTGCAGCTTGCAGAAGAAAGTCCCAGGCAGTGCTACCCAAGTGCTCAGGAGCAAATAGCCAGCAGGTAACTTACCTGTTTATTTTCAAAGCTAGAAAGTTACAGTTATTGCACAGTGTAGAAGCAAACTACTACTTCTGTTTAACTGGGCTTCCTCTGTTTAACTGAATTTACCCTTCATCTTGGACTGCTTAATTTTTGTTTTCTGAATGTAAATGGTATTTATTTTTCTTCTTGTTGGGGAAAAAGGGTGCATATTAGGAACTGTTGAAAATGCCTCTCTATATTTTGTTTCATTCTTCTAGAGTAGTCTCATGCTGAACCCCAAGTGAACTGGTGAGAGAGATCTGTTTATGTGGTTTCCCATGTGTTTCTTTTTTTGAGGGCAATGACATCCGTTTATCCAGAGAGCCCTATTTGGATTTGGCAATGAGCACATTCTACAGTCAGAAAGGGACCAGACAGGTGTTTGTATCCTTCCTAGGAACAATTTCACTGAGAGCTCTCGTGTACACACAGCTCCTGTCAGCGTGGAATAGCAAAGGTGATGAGAGACCAGCGGGCTGCTGATTAATAAGCTGTTGAGTGGTGGTGGACACTTGTGAGTCTGCTGCGTATCTTCTCCTTAAATGTAACATAACTAGGTCTGCAGTGATCAGCACATCTCTCACACTTCATTGTTTGATCTCTAAGCTGCCAGCAGTGTAGACAGTAAACTACAAATTACAAGAATCATTTGAGATGTGCTTTGGCACCTTTTTCAGCATTGCAGGAAAAAAATGTAGCTGATGCATTTCAAATAAATACATGTTCTTTTTGTTTATGGAGCTTGGAGCAAGGACAAGCACTCTACATACACACTGAGGTCATATGACTCGTGGAAAAGCTGAAGCCCGTGGTCTCAATATAAGCTAAAGTTGGCTGGAACAGAAATACGACATTTGATTACAGGAAAAATACTACACAAATTGATACAGCATTGAGCAGACATAGCTTTCGGCTCAGGTGATTCTGGAACAGTTTCTCAGACAGAGATAACTGTGTAATCATAAGGCTGAAAGCAGTGAACCCTGTCATTGTCTGTGCTGGCTGCCTTTTGCCACACGGGAGAGCTTCACAGCAATTTTAGAATAAAGGTATTATATCACTGACACTCAAGGAGATGAGAGCAGACATCTATTGCTCCTTTAAGCAGCTGTTGTATTCTGCATCCGTCATAGGATCTCTATAGCAGTTTAACTTGATATTTAAATCAGAAAGGGGCCAGCTACTAGCTTCGCAGATGGATCTCTGTTGTACAGGTTAGCCAAACAAAGGATTCAAGGAAGAGATTTGGTAGTGGTTAAATATTTTAAGCCAAAGTGTTCACATAAGAACAGTCTGTACCAGAGTGGTACGCTGTTTGTAAATACCACAGTGTGAATGCTGAGTAATATAGCACATTTCTTTGGATGAGATTATAGAGAGAAAGCTATTAACTGACCATTTTTAGTAAACTAATATCTGTGCAAAATTTCTAGGCTGAGCCTATACAGAAGTGGATTGTTAGTACATTTTCCAGGAACTAGACCAAAAAAGAAATTAATAAAGCAGCACGTCATTAAGTAGACTCTAGACTCAGCTCAGAAAATACCATTAGAGCAGATTAATCTAATTTTCTTTGTAATAGAAAACAGAGAACTTGCAAAAAATAATTTTAACTGAAAGATACCTTTGAGAAATATTGTACATGGTATAGAATCCACCACCGCTGCTGGTTATTTGTTTGAATGATTGTCTTCACCATTTAAAACTAATGCACTCTACTTCTAGTCTAAATCACGTTTCAACTTCCAGCACAGCTTTTTTCAGTTTCAGTAGTCATTTTTACAAGTTTTTTTTTCAGTAAGAAGGTATATTTAATTGCAATAAGCTCGTCTTTTAACATGATCCTTGAGTATCCATGACCCCCACTATAGTGTAAGTTTTTATATCTCTTCATTAATTCCATAACTCTGCTCTGCACCAGCTGCATTTTCCCTCCCTGAAGCACACCAAAGCGTATGACAAGGTTCTTTGCCAATGGCTGTTAAAGAAACTAACCTGTCACAAGACAAAAGAAACTGTATTCTGAGAAACTGATAGCTGCTTAAAGTTAGAAAGCAGAGTCAGAAGAGATGGTCTATTTTTACAATGAAAGGAGATGCTGGAATGGTTGCTATTTAACATATTCCTGTATGGTGAAAAAGGGATGAATAGGAAAGTTTGCTGATGATGGAGAGTATCGAAACTGAGGATGGCTATAGACTATTGTTCTACCATCTCATAGTGCCAAGTAAGCAGCAGATGAAATTCAATGTTGATAAATAAAAAGCCATGCACGCAGGGGAAAACAAGCAAACAAACAAAATCTTCATATATCATAGTAGGTTCTAAATATGTCATTACTGAAAGAAAATTTTCAGCCTATCTGTAGTTACCTGTAAATGTTAGCTTGGTGTTAGGTGGTGGGCAGGGAAGTGAAGGTGTTAGGAAATATTGAAAAGGACGGGATGAAACATAGTTATACACTCCATACAGTTTTAGGTAACTCACATTTAAATACATGCTACAAGGCTGTTCACCTTGTTTCAGAAAAGGATGTAGTAACCTAGAAAAATACAGAGAATAATGATCAGAAGTACAGAATACCTTCTGTATGCAGAGGAAATGAAATAACTAAGACTCTGTAGCTTAGAAAAGAAATGACTGCGAATGGTTATTACAGAGATCTATACAACCCTGAATGACACAGGGGGAGGTCTTGAGAGAATGATTATTCACTATTCAAAGGACATAAACCAAGGCACATGAAATGAAATGACCAGCCAGACAGTTTATATCAAATGAAAAGAAGAACTTTTTTGTGTTATGCATAATTAAGTTGAAAACTCATAGCCACTGAATTTTTTAGATGCCACAAGTTTTGATGGGTTCAAAATATGATTAAATAAATGATAGGTAGTCAGATAATCATGATACTGGTGAGGCAACTGCCGGTTTGGGAACTGCTGGAAGCTTGGAGACGGGAATTACCACTCCATGCCCGGCTTATATACTTCTGAGCCTCTACAAATGGCTATTGTTAAAGGCCAGATACTGGCCTAAACGAATTGTTCATCTGACTAACACAGCCATCCCTATAATTTTCAGACGTCTGATGCAAATTCAAAATTCTAGTGTGTCAGTCAACCTGTCAAATATAAAGTAATCTTTCCACTTGTATGGAATAATCCTCTGTTTAAGCAGATTGTAATCTTCTTGGTTGCAACATGGGACTAGAGCCCAAATCCTCATGAACTCTAGGAGGACGTGTTTTCTATAAATTCAGTCCTTTCTCTTTAATTACTAGTTCTAGTCACATTCCAGGTTAGCTGTTCCTTTAGTTTGCTCAACATCAAATTCAGGCTCACAGATTCATAATTATTCATGACTGAATCAAGGCTGGAAAAATTTATTTGTGATCTGGCTCTGGTCTGGATTTGCACAGCATTTAAGCAGCCACGATCTAGGTTGTGTAGTCTGTGGGCAGACCGTGTGCGCTATGTATTTGAAAGCCTAGTAATACTGCATGTTTGGTCACTTACCTATTTGTTTTTTGAAGTTTAATCATTAATCGTTTAATGTTCTTATTACCTAATTTGTCACCCTTCCCTTTTACACTGCCCAAACCCGAACTATGGGGTTTTTTCACAGTTTTTTGTTTTGTTTTGTTGTGAGTTTTTTTATGTTAAGGTAACTACAAGGAATACACATAGCCCATAACATGGGTTTTTTTTTCATATTTCAGTATTATTTTTGTATTACACCATAATAGGAATGCAGAGAGCATCTTGTGTACAGCTATGCCTCTTGTCTTTGCTCTGCCTGCCTACTATTGAGATCTTGCTCTTTTGGACAGTTTTACTGGAATGTGAATGGGAAAGGTGTTATGTTGGTGCATACTGTCCCTGTGTATTTAAATGGTGTGTATTTCTTGAGTTCCTGTGTGCATTTCCCCACTAGTACATTGAACCTTTTGAGGTCTGTTGCGTTCTAGCTGTCACACTTTTCAGGTACAGTCAATGGATAACAGTACATGTCTGTACTAGTTCTAGCTGTCACACTTTGCAGGTATAGTCAATGGATAACAGTACATGTCTGTACTTAAGTTCTTTGGCTTCTCCTGTAGTCATGTTAGTATTTATTACGGTTACGTACTGCAGTGCTAAATGTTTTTACTCCAAAATCATGGTTCCATGGTGTTACATCTATTTATTTCAGCTTTAAAATTCTATCTATTGAGTAAATGTAGGAGAGATTATCATATTTATTGTAAGAGAGCAAACAGTTTTTACAGCATTATTAAGTTCTCTATCAGTTCTAAAAGACATTGATAAAGATGTAGAAGGGCCAATAAAATCAGTATCGTTAGTGGGACTCCCTGCCACATCTTTGGAAGTTTCACGAAACTTTTTGTACGCATTTTACCAAAATGTTGAGAAAAAAAAAGTGGGGGATAAAGACTTGATCTGCTCCAGTCTGCAGACAGTGAAATCAATGAGTTCTCTCTGACTGATGTGAGTGAAGATCCAACCTAACTTGAGAGCCTGCCCCAAAAATTCTTGAGACAGAGAAGCAATAAACCGCTGCTGACTCATAAAGAGTGTTCTGCTACTAAAAAAGAAAAAGACCTTTGCATGGAACAAGTGGAGTTATTTCCTCTGTATTTAGATTTTTCTGAAAACAAACAGCAGTAGTTGTGTTGTGTTGGGGAATGAATATTTGTATGCAAACATACTAGCAAAAAGAGTAAAAAATGGTCTTTAGTACCTACGGTTTCAGAGAATCTCAAAGATTACATCAGATTGTGTTGCTATTTTTCATTCTAAAACTGCAGTAGCTCCTACAGACTCCGCTCAAGTTGAAGTTTGTTTTATGATGTGTCCAAGCACTCAGAGGCATGATACAGACTATGTAAAGGGTTACCAAAAAAAAGTTAAATGTTGCCCTTTGTCCACAATGTGCTTCACACTGGTACCAGTGAGAATGGTTCATATGTGTGAATGTGTGACTGCTTGTTTATCACTGACAGATCGGAATTCGTAATCTCAGACCTCTCAAACTGGAACTAAGGTTATTGTCTGGAGGACTTTAATGAACACATAACTGAATTTGGGCCTTTACTGAGCACTTTACTGTGCTCAAATAGATTAACATTGATGCTTTTTAAAATAATTTCAGGAATACTGAAAAACAAAAGCAGAGGAGAACTGAGAGGCAAGTCCTTTGTTGCTCCTATTATACCCATCATGGCAGTACGCCAAGGTGTGGTAAGCTGGAGAGACTGGCTCAGTGTTTGAGGGTCAAAACTGCAGCGAGCTGACAGGCAGCCTGTGACGGACGCTGTCAGGGATGACAACTGGGGTGGATTTTCAGCTTTGGCTGTAACAGTCAGTGGGGAGCTGGACCGGGCTGGCAGAGGCTCACCGCTGCTAGCTCATCACTGCCAGGGGAAGCAAGATTTTGTCTAATCACTTCAGTGTGATGGACAGCCGCGATACTGCGGGGGTCCTTCCCTCAGCGTGAGCCGAGAGGAGCTAATGTGGTGATGTGTTAAACTTGTCTGACCTGCAGGTAGAGGATGAGGCTGAGGGGGGAAGTCAGTGCTGAAGAAAAATGCGTAGTCTGCTGTGTCGCGTGGAAAATGTTTGAATATTCATTAAGTGTGGCTAGTATTTTATGTTACTATTTAAGATCTTTGGGATTTTTACCTTTTTTTCACCTGTAAATTCTCTGTGCTTAATTTAGATGGAATATACCGTATATTATGGAAAGAAAAGGCTTTCTAAAACACAGCCTGGTCTTTTAGCGATGGTAGGGAAGTCAATGACTGGAAACACTTGAGCTTCCGACTGATTTTTAACTGTTTTCAGATGTCAAAGTAGGGGATCATAAAATGTGACCTTATTTTTATGTAGCACAGTGTACGCATTCTGTAAAGCTGGAAAAACAAAACCCCGTAAATCCTTATTGAAATAACTACCCAGAGCTTTGTATTCCACAACACAAATATAGTTTAAAAGTTAACTTTTCAATTAGCTAGTTTAAGCGACAACAAATTATCCCCAGAAAAGTAATAGTCATACTACAGTAGCAGACAGGTTGCTTTTTCAATCCTAAAATAATCACCTCTCAAAAACAATTGTTAAAATCAATTTCAGAAAGTGATATGCCATGTAACTTTTCTTAAATTTGCCTTACTCTCAGGCTATTCTTCGGTTGGAGGAAGGAAGATGTCATCCTAGCGCAAGGAACACAAGAGAGTTATCAAGAATGGCTGTGCCCCTCTTGTTAGTCTGATCCCGAGGGACTCACCAAGCAGTGAACACAGAGATTTGTAAGTGTATAGTATAGGCATATCTACACATACGCATACCAATCACAAATTCCCATAATCGCCTTGCATGATCTTAGAAATTGGTGAGATAACACCAGCTGTTCAGTCTTCTGTCCTGATATCCAAGCAGAGGTCCTACACACGCAGTGTCCATCTTTGAATGTCAGTGCCTTGAGTCCCTTGTCCCTCTTCCCAAAAAGGATCGTGATGCTGTTGAAATTCTAAATGAGTGAAGCAGTAAGAAACTGGATGTTAGTAGCCACTGTTTTGATACTGCCGGAAGTGTTATTTTGTGAGATTCTTCCTGTGGTCACAGGAGGAGAACTTAATTTCCATTTGGCTGTCTTCTGATATCCCAGCTGTGCAGATCTCTGCTGCATTATGTTCTGCAAGCACTATAGGATTGTCTTGCCATCTGGTCTTACATCCTAAGATCTGGATGAGTAATCATTCACCAAAAGTTCGTATCTTACAAAGCATTGCCTAAAGTAATCCTTGGCTCTAACATTAGACAGTTCCCTCCAAAAGCAGTACATACACACACTCTCAAAAAGACAGATGTAGAGGACTGTAATAGAAAGGCTAAGGTCAGTGTGAATGGGGAATTGGTGGGAATAGCTGAGTGTGTAAGCACCACAGGGGCAAACAGCAGGAAGGAGGCTCTCAGAATGGCTCGCGTTAACCCACCAGGGTTGGCACACCTTCAAGACCCCAGTGCATCTACCTGCAGTTTCATAAGGCACCCAGCTTTGGAGACAAAGGACAGTGATAACTCCTGATGACTCACAGAGGTGGGACAGGATGGAGACACTCCTCACTGTCAGTTCCAGAAGTCCCAAAAAAACATATCCAAAACCCGAACGTTGTCGCCAGCCTACAAAGAACTGCAGAGATCTGGCAAGGACTTCACAGCTGCCATCTCTTGTCCTCCCTGTCACCACAAGAGATCCTGGACCTAACATCTGGAGTCAGGAGCACTGGGGTGCCTGACCACTGCCTGGACCATGTAAGCACCCCTGCCCTGACAGCTGGACAGACTTCTCGGACGTCACAGGCATCTAGGTGCTGGTGAGTACGAGTCTCTGAGAGCCTGAGTGAAGCCTGTTTTGTTTCAGGTTTTAATTTTAAGATCACCTTCCTCTCTTGTAGGATATTAGGTGGACATTTGCTATATTGCTGATATAGTGTCGCAACAGTATTTCCTACACAGATATACACAAAAAAAAAAGAGGAATGTCCCTTCATTATGTCTATTTTAAATGCGAAGAATCCGTACCAGATCCCCAAAGATCTGATTAAAAGCTCTTCCTTGGGGCCATTCATTGAAGACTTTCCCCTAAGAACCCTGTTAGCAATTTATCAAATACTTGAAAGCTGCATGGGCCAAAACACTTATGGCGGCGCATGCACATACACATTTATTAAAATGTATATATTAATTTAATTCTCGCCCACTTCTGCCTTATGAGTGAAATCCAATTGTCCATATGCTGAAACAATGACCTTTATATTATAAATTCAAGGATTTATAGAACAGATGGTGGAGACATAAAAAAAGAAAGAAGAAGAAAAAAAAAAAGACAACAAATAAACCCCCAGCTTGTCCGGCTGCAAGGACCAAAGTATGCATATTAAAATAATCTTGGAAAGCTGGCTGTGTTAGCTAAACCATATGGGCTTAGTTATGTTATATGGTACCCTTGAGCTGAAACTTATTAGCATCTTCTGCTGTTGATGAATAATATGTAAAAAGCTATCTGATGGTGCCGTTGAGATATTTCACATTAGGGAGTGAGTATCAGGATTCATAGTATCTGTGCTGTTTGTAAGATTCAGGATTCATACTGGTTTTGAATAGAGATTGTGATATAAAGAGAAAAGAAAAGTGGTACTAATGTGGCTGTAAGCACTTTGGTGCTTAAGAGATGTAAATAAGAGAAGTTCTGTAGGGTTTAAGCAGCTGAAGAGACCTGAAGGAGGTTTTATGTGACAGAAAGCTCATCTGTTTTTCTAACTCCCATCAGTTGCTCCTGTTAAAAGGTGTTGCCTTCTTATTAACCTTTGCAAGAAATTAAAGGGGGGGGAAAAGCCTTAAACTGTCCTTAATCCATGTGATTGTTATTCCAAGTCTTGTAGGAGGCTTCTGAACTGGCCTCAGAAAGGATTCCTACTTTTCTTTTGTCCTTAATCCTAAATCCAAGGATTCAATTTGTGGGTTCTCTTCATTTTCTCTTAACAAAGATGAGGTCCATATAGGGTTTTTTGGGGTTTTTTTTGTTCCCCCCCCGGTGTACTCCCCCTTCCCCTTTTCCCCTACATGATAAGAGCTCATTCCTCTCATATTTCAGGTCTTCTGAACACAAACCAGCTCTAGAGTGGTACTTTTCTATTTATGCTCATGTGCTGCTGTGCTGCTTTTCCTGCAGAAAAGAGTTTTGCTTTTTAAGTGTGGCAGTTTCTACTCTGTGATGTCTGGATATTCAGATTGTGGACCCTGTGTGCAAATATCCTGGTCATGCCTGTAGCCAAAATAGTTCTAAATGCTGAGACAGATTCCTGCAAGGAGGATTTACATGTATGTACCATTATGAGTATTTGAGACATGCTAATATGTGATTATTACATGATAACAGAATCTAATTCATTGAAAGCCAAAAAAGTTAAAATAATACTGACTTTCATATGGCTTAAGCAATAATTTATACGACTCCAGACCAGTAGTTTTCTAGGGTTTATTTATCAAGAACTAGGAGAGATATATATAGTTTATATATAGATATACTATACACTCCAAATCTGTCTATAGATTTTTGCTCCTAGGATTTACAACTGAGGTGTAGAGTCTGGCACTTTATAAATGATCCTGAGCAGATCAATATGATAACTGACAGAATGAAGATACTATGCAAAAGAATCAAATGTGGACTGAAATAAAAGTTGGTGATGGAGAAAAGATAGAATGAATGTTGCAGAAAAATTTCTTAAACTCTTTTTCACCTTTTGTTCTTCCCAGCTGGCCTTGCCTATTTCAGATGTATTTTTGACCCACATCTGTTTTCTGCTTTCTAAATTCTGGCTTGAGCATGACAGAATAAGAGATGGAGAATTAAACTCAGAGCTGTTTGCCAGAAGGGACAGTACTTGTGGGCACTGAGACAACTTACCAACTGATAGCATAACTTTGACTTTCTCCTGCTATAGTTTTCATTTCTGTTATAGCTAAGTGGACTTACTGTGGGTTCTGTACAGTGTAAGTAATAGCAGCATTTATCTGGCCTATTGGGATATATTAGTATGCTGCTGATAGTGTCTTCCTTGCACAAATAAAACATAAATGACATCTTTAATTAGTTTTCTGCTACGCCATCCAACATTAAAAATAGTCATCCTCAAACGCATTTGTTACCTGGACATTTTTCTGTGGAGGCAATGGTCAATAATCCTGCAAGTATCAGCTACCTTCCAAAGATCATTTCTTACATTCCTAAAAAAAGCGTAAATCAATTGTTCTTCAGAACAGTAAAAGGAAAAAGACTTGGTATTTCTCCAAGGGTGAAACTAAGATATAACTTATTTGAGTTAGGACCTGCTGGACTCTTGATTGATAGGATCAAAGAAAGAGCAGACCTTCTCTGTCAAGTTCAAGGCTTCTCTTTTGACTGCTGTAAAAGTATTCCCAATGACAGCACAAATCTTTTTCTGTCTTGATAGACAGTAGTGTGCTCCCTGTGCTGCCCCTAGTCAGTTTGCATGGTAGTAATTTTATATTATCGGTATATATATATCTGTCTTTGGCTTTTAGTTTATGCACCTTAATTCATTTTATACTCTAGTGATAATTCTTGTTTTGCTTTAAATGCTGCAAAACCTAAACCACTCAAGCAAAAATTTGCATTTGACCTGTCAGAGGAAATGACTGACATTTGTCATCCCTGCTGATTGTTTTGAGGCTTGGCAAGTTTTCTATTTGAAAAATTCAAATGTGTAATGAATGTTGTTGAAGGCTGCCAGATGTAGCATCAACAGATAAGATGGATCTTAGTTGATACACACAGCAACTTGCAGGAAGTGAATTGTTCAGTTATATTCTGTTGCTGCTAAAGTATAAAAAACCGTACAAAATATTTTTCATGTTTCACAAATGTGAGATTCAAAGTACTTCAAATTCAGTGAAAGTACTTTTAAAAGAACTGACTATTAATTTTGGAAAAATGCCTCAATTCTGTATACTTATCTCCCAACTTCATTTCCATGAGAAACAGGCATCTTCCGTTCAGTTCTGGTATTTTCTGCTGCTGGTAGAATAATGGTCTCTCCGGCCCCAGGCATTGATGATATGTCTTTTGCTCTCCTCATGGTCTTTTTGCTGATAACTTGGCCAAACCATGTTGTAGTGTTTGGATGCTAAGGGATTGGCTTTGAAAGACACTGTAGGCATTTAGCCTGGAAATGCTTTCTGCTGGCAGCTGGGCATTGGCAAAGGATGAAGCCCTGGGGTCGCAGGCTGCTGGTGCATCCTACGAAGTGTGCCGGGGAGGGAGTATAGGACCCCAGGGCTGGGGACAGAGTGGAGAGCGTGATGCCAACTAATGGGCGAGTACATGCTGAGGGAGAAGCAGGGGTGGCAGAAGAGAAATGTATCATCAGAAATACAGCAATAATTACTTTCCCCCCGTCCCCCCCAAAAAAAACCCCACAAACCGAAAAACTGAGAAAGAGTCAGAAAGGGCCAGACAAAGGCTGCTATAGCAGAAGTAAATTAAATCTGTGCATATGCTGCCTCATGCATTTTACAGCTCTGAGACTCAGGTTTCTTCTTCAGTCACATTTGCCTATATCAGACATGAAAAACAAAACGATGGGCCGGTCGTTAATGTTCCTCAGATGACTGGTTTCATTTTCCAATACTATCATGATCCTGTGTGACCTTGGACAAATCACGTAGGGAAAAAACCTCAGCCAGTTTAAATCATCTTAGTTCCACTCACCTTACTGGAGAGTCAGTGGACACTCTTGGTTTTAATGGAGCTTTGACAATTTATGCCAACTGAGGATCTTCCCTACCGTCTCCAGGTTTTAGTTTCCTATGAGTAAAATGGCAATAACAGTGCTTCCCTGCCTCACAGGGACGTCTGAGAATAAGCACATTAAAGGAGTGTAAGGCTCTTAGATACTATGCAGATGGGAGCTATAAAAGTCCCTCAGATAGAAAAACCTGAGCCGTAGCAGTTCTGTGACCTAGATCAAGCAGCTCTGTTCCCGTCACCAGCCCTGCCTGAGCTCAGCTCCCTCAACTGTGTAATTAGCTGGTCTCAAATAACCCTAAAAACTTCTAGAAGCTTTTGCAGCTCTCCCCTTTCCCTTAAGGTCTGGCTGTGCCACTTTTTAGTGATCTACAGATTTTAGGTTATTTCCCGTCAAACATACTTCAGGGCTAGTTTCTACCTGGTTTTCTTTCCTTCTCACAGCTGCTTTGCTGACACTGTAGCATTCAAACATTAAAAAAACTATTTCATATAATAGTTTTTCCTCTTCCGTAAGGCAGAATTAGAGCTTCTCTAGAGGAATCTCATCTCCATTGCAACGTCTCTTCAGATATGGAGGATTTTTGCTGAGGGAATAAATTATTTCATCCAGCTCTTGAGAATAGATACTGGAAAATAAGTCATGATCGTAGAACTCTTTTCTGCAACAAACACTTGTTTGTTCTATGATTTGTTCTAAATACAGAAATTAATGATACATATTACAGAATTCTTTAGATCCTCATTTTTCTATGCTTGCTTCCAGTTCTTAAGGCCAGCAATTGGAAGGGTTAAGGAATTTCCTGTCCTTTACAGAGTACTATTTCTGTCTTGGTACCGGTTGAAGGAGAGTATTGTTATAGCTGAGCTACATTTATTTCCTGTAGGTGACTTTTTTGTTGTAGGCAGGTAAGTAATTTGGTAAATCTGGTAAAGTAAATATAATCCATTGCTCAGAATTATCCAAAGTGGAGCCACTTATTAAATAGCCACAGTTCTCAAGCTGTGTGTGTGGAAGCAGCTTTATGCTGCAGTTTTCAGTCTGGCAAAGTATGAGCTTTCTTTGCCAGTAGATTGGTGAGAAAGCCAATTAATACAATTGCTAGTTTGTTTGCTTTTCCTCCTGCACCCCGGAATAATATCAAGCACATTTTTGTGACACAACTCTTTGAATTAGGTTGTTTACTTCTTTGTGATTCTTGTCTTGTTGTGGAAGACAGGAGTGAGGAGAAAGGAAGTGGGCAAGAAAAGCGAATGACAACTCTTTTGACACAATTGAGGGAACTTTTATAAAAGCATTCTCTTCATTCCTACCCACCACCATCCCCTTCTCTCATATTTCAAGCCAGAAATGGCCCTGTCTCTCTTTTGTCACAGTGTGTGTGTTGTCTCTCTGCCTGGGGGTACCCCTGCGATCGGGCAAAGGGCTGCCCCTTGCAGTAGCTGCGCTGTCGGAGGTTCTCGAGAGCAGTGCTCCCAAACTGCTCTGTTCGAGTCTTAACACTGCGATAAAGCTACACCAGTAGTGATTTTTCTTCATGGATTTTGATGAAGACTGTTACTACCATATCTATGGGCAGAAGCCTCGGAGACTACTGACTGATACGGATCGGGTAGAAGGAAATTTCTCTTTTAGTCAGTTGATACCGGTACTTTCTCTGAAGAGTTATGGTTTGCCGCTGTCAGACTCGGCAAACACAGTTCAGGAGTTCTGTGCCACCAGCAAACAGTATCTCAGAAATTTATTATGAAAGGAGTATAAACCAAATCTACATCCCACTGCAAGATGGAAGCTTGCATTGGGGTCAAAGAATGACCAAGACATGAAGGACCTTTCCAGTCCTGGTGATATCCCTCTGGTTCAAGATAGAGAGAAAGAAATAGAGAAATATGGAAAAATTTGCCCTCATTTCTTCACTACATGTAATTTTTCTGGGAAGTGTAAGCATTTCCAACCCAAAGTATGTCCCATAAAGACTCTTCATTAATACTATATCGTCACACAAATAAAAAAATAAAAAAATCAATCAGAAATCTGGAATTGACTCAACCCCCTTTCACAAACCCTCTACTTTTTTCTGAGTTCAATTAAATCGTTTTTCTGACACTCCATGGAAACGGGAAAATCAGAATATTCAGACTGAAAGAAAAAAATGCACAGTCCTGTACTAAATCAGTTGTGATCATTTATAAATAAGAGTAAAGCAAAGGAAGGCAATGGGTTGCAAAATAAAGACTATTTAGTGGCATCCTTTGTTCATAGTGAGAAATGGACTTCTACAATTTTTTTCTGTTTCTCCTTTTTAGAAAGGATTAGTTACCATAGCAACTGATACATAACATGACATCCTTTGCTACTCCTGAGATCCACAGAGTAGTTTTTAAGAGAAAAAATGTTAATTAATATCTAAAAAAATAGAAGAGAGTGCAGTCTTTCTGCACTACAAGGGAATTGTACTGATACTTGATTTTCCTTTGCAGGTATTGTGTAAGAGCTGTATGAGGGACCTGTACTTCCATTAACGATATGGGGAAGAAGGGGAAGACTTGGTTCTGTTCAGAGGTCAGTGAAAAAACCTATGACCTATCCCGTTGAAATTTTGTCTGAAGTACACTGAAGTCAAATTAGTTGCAATGAGAATCTCACCTCTAATGCTAGAAAGCGCTGCAGCATCCCAGTAAATTCTGTTGTCAACCCTGCTGTACATTAAGTGCATGACCGCAAACAAGACACACTCGTCTTTAAAGCACTTTAAATATGTGAAGTCTGGAAGAAAACACTGAGACCTAGCCACCAAGGATATGGTCTTAATTTTTCTGCTAACAGTGTTGTATCAGCATAGGAAAATAATACTTTCGTGTAAACTCTCCAGTGCTCCTTTGGCCCTGATACCCTGGCTGGGATCTCTTGGGAATAGGGTGTGATCCTACGTGGGCTGGGACATTTGGGCTCCCTTCACAGGGAAGGGAGCAGGCTGGAAAACCTGGCATGAACAAGGACTTTACTCAGGCATGGAACACGGCTGGTAGGATCCCAACAACCTAAGAAGCACTTCAGCATCCCCCAGTTTAGCATATAGATACTTGAGAGGAAGATGAGTATTTCTCAGATCCTTGAACCCCTTATATTCCAAATATTTGTGGGATATGGTGTGTGCAGATAGCTCTTGCTCTCAATTCTCGGTGAAGGGACAGTGTGTATAAGTGGTGCATACATTGTTCTTTGCACATAGTGTGAGAATGGCACCAGTTTATATAGCTGGGCTTCTAGCTGCAATGAACTGATTTTTCCAGTGGGTCCCACAGGGTATATAGCACAAGTATGTCTGAACAAAATATAATATTACATCCCAGAAACTTGTTTTGAAGGGGACGTTGCGTGGGGAGTTGTGATTTTCCACATCCTTACTGTCTCAGATGTGCTAGCTGATACTGTCAAGCAAGCTGTGAACTCATAATATATCACAGGATAACAGACAGTACCTTCCTGAAAGGCATGTGCTGCTCCTGAGGGAAAGTCTAGTATGTGAGGTTGGCTCACCTAGGCAGGTGGCAGGAATAATTAAACAGAGGAAGAAAACCACTTACCTAGAATACCTTCTGGTAATAGTCCACTGAAAAGGCAAACTGTAGGAAAAGCCCTGGGTGGATAATGTATCTAATTCCTCCCCCAGATAAATAACACACAGAAAGAAATGCATTCTTCCTGCTAAAAACCTGTAGAGCATGGGAAAAAGTCTCTTGCTATGCCTGCTAGAATATTTTTCTGGGAAGTGAAAAACAGGTAATTGGACATTTTACTGCTGTTAGGAGTAATTTTCAGATGCTATTTACCTATTTATGGTATGCATAATTTTCTGTTTTAAACTACCTGTGGTTTACATCCCAGGAAACTGAAATCAGAATGAATGACAAATCCTTGCTTTGTCCTTGATTTCAAAGAAATTCATAGTTTTTCTCCATAACATCCATTATCAGTTCTCTAAGCCTGTCCAACCCCCTAGTAAATCACATTAAAAAAATTCACAGTACATTTACTTACAATTGGAATTAGGCTATCTTAGATATTTTGGAAAAAAAAATGCTTTTGGAAGATGTTTGTCTGGATCAGGACCAACAGAAAGGCCTTTGGGCTAAATTTTCAAACGTTGTATACGGTTTTGTTTTGCTACGTTGATGATCCCACTGTTTGTGTGCCATTTACATGACTCCTGAACAGATGTGAATAGCATAAAATCTTTTATATTCACTGTTTCTCCAACTATGAACTAGGATTTCCTTTTGTGCTTAATATTGCAGAGAAAATAAAATAGATTGTTTTACTTTTTACTGTGAAAGCTGGGTTTGAATGAAGAATCATTAAAAGGTTAATACCTTTTCTAACGCTTCAGGAACATAAAATTCGCTGCTCCTATCACCGTCACATTCACATCCTGAGTTCCAGCTGATGAATAAACAGACTGGAGATTATCACACAGGGTACATTCATGTGTAAAATGAAATTCCTATTAAAGTTCATTGCTTCAAATGAAATACGCTTTGTAGCTCTTCCTGTAGAGATTCCTGATTCTGTCATGATATGCCGAAATCCAGTCTTTCTTCTCTCATCCTTCTACTTAGCCCTAGAAGAAGGTGATCTTTTTGATGAGGCTTTATAAAGTTTTTGACAGAAAATGCCAACAATTATTCAATTCCTTGATTGGAGACCTCCAGAAAGTGGTCTTGGGCCATCAGTGACATGCTCATTTAAAATTTTTTTTTAAACCTGATGTTCAGTTACTTTCAGCTAAGATTTGTAAGTTATTTTGAGTGCGTGCACAGTAAATTGAAATCTTCAGCCCCATGTATGGACAAGACTGCATGAAGACGGCTTGCGCCATCCGTAGTCCTCCAAGGCTATCCCAGAAGGCTTTGCACTCTCAGATAAACCCACATGCGTCTATGCTCCGTGTGTCAGCGTTTCAGATGACCAGGAGATAACACAACGTATTTCTCTGAAGATCCCTTTGTCCTGGCTTCTGACCCTGCAGCACTGCAAGGCTGAGTGTAGCACATAACTGGTTAGAGCTGTGCTTTCCCTTACTGGCTCAGCATCATTTTGAAGAAGCAACGTTATGTTTGTTTCGCTTTATCTATCTGCAAGTACCCTGCAACAACTCTGACATCAGTTTCTTGTAATCTATGTATTCTTCTTTCTCATTTTCTGGTGAAAAAAATGGAGCTTTTTCTGAAGTAATTCTGCAGTTTAAGTTCTATATTAATTTGTATATTGCTGTCATCTGGGAACTGAGAATAATGAGGGCTTACAGTGATGTTACTCATATGACATTAAACATTCCTTAAATCCATTCCCATTAAATTGTGGTCTATTGCCAGAGATGTTCATTTCAGATACAGTATGCTTAGTGAAAACAAATGTATACAATTGCTTGCTTAGCCAAGTATCCTCTAGAAAAGGATCTCAGGAAGGTGAAATAGAGAATTAAGATCTGCAGAACTGGCTTTGTTTGTTTGTTCCAAACCTACAGAAACAAATCTTTGCTTAGTTTGCACTGGGGGTTAATTTTTCTTGTGCTACCATTAGCACTTCCACTTAGCCTGTATTTTTTGGTTTCTGCAATGAGCCTCCGCTTTCTGAGTCACTTCAAATTGTTAAAACAGGCTGAAAATGTGCTGTCCCGGGTACTCTTGTTTTAATAGCTATAATTAATTTCCTTGGAAGCATTCCTGAAAATCATAATCTATATTTCATGTGAGACTGGGCAGTTACGTTGTCTTTAAATCAGGTGGGCATGTACATGATGCAGCTCTGGAGCTAATTTAATCTATTTTAATGTAATGGTCTAGAGGGTGTGCCTGCAAGCTCCAAATCTCTCCCAGGTATATATTCTGTTTACAAATCACATCCTTTTCTAGCTAACTATAATTATGCCTATTTTAGGTGTATGTCTCTATTACAGTCAGCCCCCACTGAGTTACCGTGTTAGGTTGTTTATGTTAGTTTCAGGTAATGCCAACTCCGAGGGATGATTTTACTTGCATGTTCCTATTATACCCTAAGTTCTGCTAAGAGGTGGCTGGGGTTGGAGAGGGCTGGGCAGAATTTGCTTTAACTCAGAAATTCAGTGGAAATTAAAAACATAGTGAACGAGCAGGGTTGTTTATGGATCCTTATTTCTATCTGGTGTTGCCCGGTTGCTTTTCCAGACTTAAAATGTTAAATATGTTGGCCTATGTTCCAGCATATAGGAAAGCCCTTTTTATTCAAACGCGGCTCCTTCTATTTTAAAAATCTTTTCATCCCTCTGAGAGGAGATAAAGGGCATTTGCCAAAGGAAGGTCTGCACAGACCCACTGCTATCTCGGGGCAATTTGTGGTCCTATAGCACTGGCCTTTTATAATAGCAACGTGATACTTCTTATCTCCATGTATGAATGTCAAAGCCATCTCTCCCATTCAACTACTGAGCTCAATTTTTGTCCTACCATCAAAATACAGAAAACTTCTAGGCCCCAACTTTGTGTATCCTGGTGTAAAAGGACTTCCATAGTGCTCTTAACTGCAGCTGCCTGGATTGAGTCAGTTGTGTTAAAAGTGGGGCTTTCTCTGTTTAGTCTGCCAAGTTTCAAAGCTTGTTTCCTATGTAAGTGGACATATTTCAGAAATTTATCTTTAGATGAAATTATTCTTTTTAAAATATGGGTTATTCACAAGTTATAAGATTTATAATTGTGGCAAGTTTAGGAAAGTAGATTAGACAAACATTTGCCTACATCCTACACTATTTTGAAGGATCTTGGTTACTCCTGGTCTATTGGAACAAAAAGATCACTATCTTCAAATTTGTGCTCTAACTGGATGCACAGCTGTGTTAAACTTTTTCCTAGGTACATTATTTCTCGAGAACAGAATTTTCATCTGTGTTCATCTTTAGCTGCTGCATATCTGTCTGGTTCTGCTGCATCATTTTTTCCTCTGAAAAATGCTAAAAGCATACCTGTATGGCATGTATCGTTTGACACGAAATGCAGTAAACTCCTGTAGGTTCAATACTCCTGTAAAAATACTCCTCTCATGCAAGTTGCTTTGCCTGATTAACGGATTAACTGTAATCTTTCAAAATAGCAAATGCTTTGCAATTTGTAAGTTTCTGAATTTGAGTCCTTTCCAAATGTCTTATTTTGCAAAGGGAATCCCATAATTCCAGCTAACCTTCTTTAGGTGCTTTCCTTGGTTTCTGAGAATTTTGACTTCCACTCTGGGGTTTTTTAAAGCTTTATTGCTGATAATGTGTGTGTTCAGGAATCACTCAGAGTCAAAAAGCCTGGCACAGGAAATTTCATTTATTGTCTGACTTCCAGCTGATCAGTGTTATCAAATACAACCTCTGCACAGCTCATTAGCAAAGAATGCCACATTTTCCTCTTACCCTTTGTCTTACTATCTCTTTCTCTGGGCCTTGAGCCCTGTTCTTTAATGACTTTAAGACACCCAAAATAATTTTCCTTCATTATTTCTGTTTGTATGTAAATAAATACAAATATGTTATGAAAATACACCTGTGAGTTCTGGTGGATTGCAGTTACCTTAGCACTGTTTGTCAGCATCTCTTTCCCAAATTCTGATTTATCTTCAGAACAAAGCTTATATTCCTTGGAAACTTACACCATTATTTGCAAACAGAGTAATTGGTGACAGTCAATGGTATTGTCTTCAGTGACTAAGATGAAACCTCTTCAGATTTCTTTTCCGTGGCTGCTGACCAGGCGCTGTTTGTCCCGTTTATTCTCTCCGCAGGGTTGGGATGTGGGCTGCGGAACTGAAGTGTTGAGGGTAAAGGCAGTTAAAGCTTACCTGCGTTAAAATATAATTTACTCATTTCCTGTTACCTGGCCTGGAACAAGAAAGCAGGTTAACTTTATTCATGTTTTGCTTTTTAATCGATTTCACGAGTTTATCCACTATTTTATTAGCATGAAAGGAAGTCGCTTCTCTCCCCTTCTCAGGTGGCAAACAACATTTTTTTAACCTCCACGTGAAGACAACGGCTCTAAAGGTGACTGCCACTGCAAGCCCCAGTCCTGTGAGGCAGGGGAGGGCTGTGTGATCGTTAGCAGGAGAGGAGTAGGGTCAGTTTTTGGCTGCCTCTTTCCGCAGAGAATAACGGCAGCGGTTCATTAGCAGGTACTCCAGAGATGGGGGTGCAAAGGCGGGCTTTTCATGAGGGCAAGCCAAACGGCCGGCGTTACTTCTGCGTTAGCATTTCTTTGCCTCTCTGTTAGCACGTCTTTGTCGTACGTGCAAATCTGCATGGGAAGGACCTTGCTGACACCGGTTTTTAACCTGCTGAATCTTTTCATTACTCCATGAAACTCTCGAGACTGGCAGCTGGGCAAAGGGGTTACCCTTTGTTCCACAGCAACAAAACCAAACCACCACCCCCGACCCCTGTGCCAAGCAAGCTGCATGTGTTGGGAGGTGTGTAAACGGGTTTCAGTGCGCACCGGCTGGGGCAGCGCGGTGACTGACCACCGCTGAGGTGACTGACCACCGCTGAGGTGACTGACCACGGCTGAGGGGATTGACTGACCACGGCTGAGGGGATTGACTGACCACGGCTGAGGGGATTGATTGACGATTGGCCACCGCTGAGGTGACTTGGGGAAGCCCCGTCCCGCCCGCTGCCAGGCGCCGTTTGCCGCCCCACTCCCAGCTGGGCTCCGCTGGCCGCGGCCTCTTTTTTTTTTTTTTGAGTGACTTTTTAAAAAATACTTGTGGCTTATATGTTCTTCAGCTTCAGAATATGCAAGCCCTTTTCATCTTTGGAAGAAATTGCATTAAATAGAGGTAGATCTAACAAGTTTGTGTTGCGTTGGAGGAGCGGGACAAACAGGTATGGAAGTAGCATAATCTTGCACAAACGGTTGCTGGTGTGTGAAGGAGCTCATTTGAGCAATAATTAGCTATCTGGATGGTGTGCTGGTTGCATTTAGCAAACTGCTAGTGTAAAGTCGTGTTTGAAATATAGCATGTGCCTGGAAACTCAGGGTTTGTAAACTGAGTGGATCGAAAGTTCCTACTCTTGCTCGGTAATTAATGGAGTTAGCTAGATCTTTCTGCACATGCCTCCTTGTATTTCCTGGTATTTTAGGAGTATGTGCTGGTGTGTGATAGGTTTACTGTTCTCCAAGGGTTGTAATGGTAATGGAATGGAGACTGTGCTACTCCGGGTAGGTAGGTGATGCCTCTTTGTATTAATACAGCTGGTAATGTGCAAGCCCAGTAATGCTTAATCAATGGTTTATGATTTTATTACGGAAAAAATCAGTTAATTGGATTATGTGGCTTCTTTGAAACAGCTTTGTCTTGTGGATCTCTTTATTTTTCTGACCGGAAATTCCCTTTCAAAAACAGACAGAAAAGGGTACCTCGGGCTTACGTGAAATCTTGCAGTGCTTCTTTCCTATGAAGTTAAAATTGGCACTGTGTTTTTCACTTAAATGTGTGAATTTAAACCAAACTTGCATATTCGCCATTTGCTTAGCAGGGCTATGGCTGCTAAGCCATTCACGTTAATATGAAAAATACTGAGAGATCCAACTCCCCCCCGCCCCGAGACACTCATTTTATTCCCACAGAAAGGCGCTTTTTTTTTTCTTCCCCCTTCCTTTTTCCCCCCAATTTGGAAAAAACCCTGCTAGTTGCAAGTTCTCTGCCACTGTTTAGCTCGGTATGTGTACACCCGTGCCCTCTACTGCTATCCAGCCTGCGGTGCACTTAGTCCCCCTGCCCTGCAACCAGTGCTTCACATCTCACTGCCTCTGAAGGCGTAGAGTGGGCAAGTTTCATGGTCAGGGGCTGGAAAATTTGTGATGTGTTTCCTCAATAGTGAGATAATCGTGGTACTTACAGACAGTAACCGGTTGTACTCAAGAATTATTGCAAACCAAAAATGTTTCTGTGTGTATTCATTCAGTTTAGATTTAATGGTGTTCTGGCTGTGCCTCCAGCATTTCCGTTGGAAAAGCTAATACATACTTTGTTTATTTGGATGGCCTACTGCTTCAACGTAATGAAAAAGTTTAAAAGAAAATTCTGTTAGGAATTTGAATGTTGATGTTTGATTACACTAGCATGCCAGCCTTCTTGAAAGGTCAGGTTGAAGCATCATTGCCTCTTGCTGGATTTTTTTTTTCCTAGCACCACGGTTTCATGTAATTATATTATTTTACTCTAACTTAGTCTTATGCTGTGACTGTCTCCTTCTAGTGAATTTATGATGTGATAATGTCATTTCAGGTTTGGAAGAAGTTGTACAGGACAGATGTCGATCTAGTAAGTTTGGTGCATTGGGTAAGTGGGGCAAACAGGTTTGGAATTTAGCAGTCAATGTAGCCGTTCCATCAAACACAACTCTTTTCTGTACACAGTCTTTGCCATCAAAAAGCCTGTTAAATATACATGTATCTGGGATAGAGTTGCGCAATTAAATATGGTTTAAAAAAAAACCAGGAAAAATGCAGCAAGTCCAATACATGATTAAATACTTCCTGATTTAAACTTTGGCTTACTGTCAAAGTTAATTTAGAAAATCTGTTTTTGAGCAATTTATTTTCCTTGTACTATACATTTATGATCTTTAAAGAGGATTAACTTACTGTGTATTCTCTTCATGGCAATCATTTACATACTCTGTTTATACACAGGGGCTCTGAGCTCAAAGCACATCTTCCATGCATTTTTTTCTCTTTAAATAGCGTTTACCCAGACCAACCACCTACCAGAATTTGCAAGAGGAGTTTACAGTGAGCCTGATTTCTCTTCCTTGATTTTGTTCCTCATGTTTCTGTTCTGCACTTCACAAGGTATTTTACATGGAAATATTTATTGAAAAGCTATTCTGTTTTAAAAAGAGAACAGAAATGAATACTATTGGTATGCATGTACCATATTCAGCTTCATATCTGATTTAGATTTATCCTGACTTTACTGACCTAACTGATCTATTGTTACTGATAATGACTGCTGGTCATGTTAGTTTTTCCTGTATGCTGTCAAGATTGTGATTTAGGACAGGACACTAACAGGGAATTTCCAGCTGTAGGATTGGAAACGAGACTTACCTCAAATCATCCACTTAGCTCTCTGGGCTGGGATTCAGAATGTGTTTTTTTGCTTCTCACTTACTTTCCCCTCCCCTTCTCCCACCCAATAATATACTCAATTTTCCTTTTTTATCTTCTCTACTTTAATTATGTCTTTTTGAAAGCTTTATTGATTGGTATGAGTTAACTAGAAGCTCCAGAAAATGAATGATAATGAGGAAAAACTTCCTACAATTCAGGAGCATAATACATACAGAGGCAAAAAAGTTCTTCTCCTCCTCTGTCTGCTTAACCACATTTAGTCTCCCTGCATGAGACACAACCATCTTCCTCCCCTCTTTCAAAAAATAGAAATTTCTGTAAACAAAACAAGGTTTTACAACTTTTTTCATAGTGACAGGAAATAGGACAAATGTACTGCAGCAAAACTTTTCCATGGCATTGCATAAAAAATTCATAAATACAGGATCACTTGCTACAAGCTCTTCCCTTGCCTACCTGATTCAAAAGGCTTTTGAGCATGCATGTTAAACTTCGCACGAAACTAAAGAGTGCTTTTTTGTAGGTACCTCCAATAATGGAATAGTGTTAATGCCACAGTGATGCTGAACACATACATGAACTTACTTGGTTTAAAAAGTAGGGTTTACAGTAGGCAGAAACCTCATATGTATCTTTGCCTTGTTGAAGGCAAGTTGTTTGGGGAATACATCGAATTATAATTTTTCTCTGAAGTGGCTCAGCACGTTCAGGCAGATAACAGCACTGCACAACTTAAAGTGCAGTTTGACTTTTTGACAGAAAAATCAAACTCGCTGCTGAAGCTCATTTCTTTCTTCAAAAATTGCATACGTGAATCATTAGCACCTTTAACAAGCTGGAAGATCTCCAAGTCTATTTGGTCAATAACTTTCAGCTTCAAACAGAGAACTGCAGTAATTTCTTTCAGGGTCTTGGCGATGTGTCTCTCACAAAACTGAGAGCATGTTCACAGACACTTTCACTTTACAATGAGATGTATGGTATGTTTTGTATTTGTGAGTTTCTTTGATATTAACTCTCTGGCACAACTTAACATTCTTTCAGTTTAGTGTTTGGAGAGGTAGAGAACTTCTTAGTTAAAGTGCAGCAAGTGTATTTTAGCAAACTTCATTCAAGAACACACAATAAGGGAGGTGACATGATACGGTATTTGTTCTTACTCTGTTAATGGATAGTTACTCTTTTGGGGTACTTCCAGTGAAAAATCTAGGCAACAGATTTCTGTATTTAAACATACGTATCCATTATATGTACGGTATGCTACAGAATACTTGTGGGATGTTCTTCTCAAGGATGGAGATACCTATTTTCTTGACAGAGGCTTAGGCTGGCCATAGCTGCGTTCCTTAATCAGATCTTGAAATGCTTAGATTCATATCAAGGAAGGAGCCCATTACTACATTTGTCATAATCGTATGGTCCAGCTCTGAAACTGCAGTCAGCAGGTAAAACCTCATATGTGATAGTAGAGTTGTTTTTCTTATTTCCTTGTGTTATGGTGCGTTCCATATATATTAATTTTCATCTGCCTCTTTATTCTCTGGTCACTCTGTCATGGAAGATGGCTCTGGAATTCTCCACAGTAATCCCAGAAGTTACTTCCTATTTGCTGAGGATTTTAATTTGGGGGTGGGGATAACTGCATGTTTTGAGAAATGATGGAGGCTAGCCCAGCAGTCCAGGGGATCTAAAGTTTCTGAAAAAATGCTCTTTTGGGACCTGTTACCAAGAATCTTGTCAAAGCGGGGAGGACAAAAAGATTTTTTTAAAAAAAAAAAAAAAACGGAGAGAAGAAAAATAGATGTAATCAAATCACTGGGGGAGTAACCGCCTTGTCCTGAGTCTCAACCACTTCTGAGACTGACACAAAAACTAGAATGCTGTTTTCAGTAAGTGTCAAATAAACATGAACTGAATAAGGACATAACTGTGTTACTGTGGCTTATATTAAGATCTGTTTGTAGCTGCTGTATTTCCAGGGATAGTTCTCCTGAAAGTACCTGTAATGACCTACATTTGCTCCCATTGGAGATGATAGGCTGCCACCATCGATTGCATCTGTAATGTGCGCTTTGTAAAATGCAAGCACAAACATACTTCAAGGGTCTCTGGGCCTGAGCTGGAGTATGTATATGAGAATACAGTTTCTCTGATCTCGATAGAGTTGTGTTGATTTACTCTATGTAGGGATTTTTTAGTTGGCTTATACTGTCTGCAGCACTTCAAATACTGTTGGTATAGCTGCACTACTCAGGGAGAACTTAATGTTACGATTTTTCTCTTTACTATATTTTCTCTTCACCTAAAGTAAGTTATAAAGGGTGACGTGTATAGTTTTTCTTCATATGAAAAACTTCCTTTAAGAAAAAAAAAAGCCGGGAACAATTGCCCTGCTTCAGTGTTGTCATTGCAATGATCAGGCAGCAATACAAATTTTTCTTTTGTAATCTTTATTATCATCTGATAATGGGAACCTTCTGTTGCTAGAAGCTGCTAAACTTTCCTTTTAATAACAGCCTACAGCCTTTTAGACCCAGGAGAAAAATTGGGGGGAGAGTAATGAAAAACTCACCATTTTGGGGCTTTACTACCTTTTTAATAAAATTTTCTGACTTCTTTTTGAACATAGAACTACCTTTTTTTTTTTTTTAAATTTTAATGACAGTGAATGCTAAAATTACAGTACAAAGAGGAGAATCTTTATGGGTGAACAAAATACAGTATTTTGGTACAGATCTTGTATGAAAGTTATTTACCTTTCACTCTATGAAATCTCATTGCCTGTATTCGCTTTGTACTATTGTGAATACAGAGTGTGTAGCAGGAGATTAAATATGCAGGTGATAACATGACTGATGGATGTATAGTCAGTTCTGTGATTCATAAGGACCTTTCCCTGTTTAGACAATTTTGTGAATGTGTCTTGTGTCCTATAGTTTAAAAACCAAGACACAAAAACCCCTGGAATTGGACTGATGAGGGAGGCTTAGAGGCTCCAGGTCAAACACAGAAGTTCTGAAATAAGTAAGATGACTGAGGACAAGGAACTGATCAGTCTGGGAAAGGATGGAAGCAGTGTGTTTGTTTTTTCTGTATGATGTAGGAATAAAAAAGGCTTCTGACAGTCTTTTTGTAGCTTGGATTGCTTAAGGCCGAGACTCACGTGCTTCGTTCCTAGTCGAGTCTTGGGAATTATTATTTTGCGTGAAGATGCAGCTTTAGGCCTGTGGTAGAAGGTGGCGGTGGTGGTTCACTTCTCTGATGTTTGCAGTTGACTCGAAGCCACATATCACGGAAGGATCAATAGTGCATGTTCTGGTGGATCTTAATTGTCAGTATCATGTCTAATTCTTTGCGTTCCTGAGTGTCCTTTGCTAATGACTACTGGTTTCAGAGGTTACTGATGTGTTAAATGGTTCCTCTAGGTTATGGACAGAGGTCGCCAAAAACTGATTAAAAACTCAGAAATGAGTGGTGAAGACAGCTCTTGCGTGTCTTCACTAGCATAAAAATTGATAGTGAATGAGACTGTCACTTCCATCTAGTTTGAAAAATCTGTACTTACTGGGCCATCAGCCAGGGACTCTTGGATCTCAGAATAATTTTGCAACTTGATGTACAATAGACACTATGTTAATACAGGCTGCTAGACTGCTTCTTTAATGAAAAGAGTGCATTTTTCAGCATGTTACCTCGGCTAGTCTAGACCTCAATCTGGTAATGGAAAACTGGCAAGATCAGCATTATTCAATTACAGCTATCCTGAAAAGATTTCAGGTGTACTTTCTGCTGTGAAAATATTCCTGTTGCGAGAAATACATAACTCAGGATTGGATTTTTTTTTTTTTTTTTTAAACTTTAAATAATATCTTCAATTAATGCAGAATCTTATTTTCATTTATGCAAAGGAAACCTATCTAATATGAGAAATTATTTCTCATAAAATACAAAGTAAACTTTAAATATGAAAGTGATTCTTTTGACTTTTGTGGATCATCTGCCTTAGGTTTTACGAGATTAGGGAATGTATTTTTAAAACCTTTTTTTGCTATTGTATGGTGTTTTCTCCCCCATGCCCAATATTTAAATGTTTTTAATTAGCTTCATATAAAGATACTGTTTTAAAGTGCAACTAAAGTAATTTGTAATGAATTAACTGAAGTCAGATGTTTTACATATTAAGACTATCACTGAGGAACTGGTACCTTTTTTAAATGCAGTCAGATATGTTACGGGAGGAGTTTTCTCAGGAGCCAGGTTGTCATGAGCAATGGATTAGTTTCACAAACTTGAAGTAAAGTCTAGTTCACTTTTGTCATAGGTAGGTGTAGTAAAGGGGAGATGATAATGCCTCAAATGAGAACATGGTACATTGTCATCAGCCATATCAATGTGAATTCTTGCCCAACGCAGCACTATGAGACCTTCTTGGCTTATTTTTTAAAAAATAGGAAATATTTAAAGTTCTGCCCAAATACGACAAAATGTTTCCTTTTAAGTGGTGAACAGCTGTATCTACCCAAACTGCATTCTATGGTCATTAATCGTGTGTGTTTTAGTTTCCTTGTTTGTTTCCTTTATTCTATTTAATACAAGTTAAAGGATATTTTCTTTGACTGTTAAATAAGTAACATTAGTATTAAACCAGCTTGCCTTATTAAAATAAACAAATGTGTATGTGACTACAGCTTCATAAAAATCAAGCTGTGAACAAAAAACATTTATGAAACTAGGAGTGTAGTTTGCATTCAGATTTGCTAAACAAGGAACTAGCTGGTTAAATGGGTGACAGATTGGGTGTTATATGGGAAGATTTTAACTGTATGACTCAGAAGCTGTGCATGTTCTTCTTAACACATATGAATATGAACATCTGAATTTAAACAAAATTTCATTACCAGGTTTGACAATGGAAAACCATTAGGTTCACTATGGAGCTTGGGGCTCTAAGGTTTGAAGTGGTAGGTGAGATCGTGGGTAGATACTTGAAAATGTCTACTTACCGCTTTGTTTAGAAAGCTATTTTTATGGGTCAGGTGCTACTTTGGATGCATTTAGCAATTACAGTGGTAGTCTTGGACTCTAGAAATTGCCATAATAAAGAAGAAATTGTAACCTACAGCGGGAGGGTGTGGTGTTTTCTGTATCCTATACAATTAGATGGCAACATACCTGGAGACTCAGTTGGAAAGGAACTGAGTGCAAACAAAAAAAAAAAAAGCTTTTTCAGTTTTGTAGAACTTGTTATTTTTCACTTTTTTATTTTTGGAAACTTTTCTGAAAGACATCCATTTTCATACTGATGACTTAGTCTTGAAAACATGCTAATGGAGTAAGCATTAAGGAAAGTAGTTTTAACAGAGCAAGGAATTAAATTAGTCGAGGATGTCATTCTTGGCTTCTGGGTTTGATCTAGAGCAGTGTAAATGGTTGATTAGTTATGCTGTGGGAGGGAAGGGGACAGGTCAGTTTTGAACAAGTTCACACTGCTTAGCTTGTACCAAATGCTCTCTTACTAGATATTCCCTACGAAGTGTTAGAAATGTTTTAAAGCCACCATCTAATCTGTCTGTGCTTGTTTTGAACAATGGATTAACTGAAACTATCAATATAGCACTATGTATAGCAAAATAGGTGTCATCTTCCGTGGCTCAACATATTAAAAAGGCTGGCTTTTCCCCTTCCTTTTCTCCCAAGCTTTCAAAATTGAATTTCACTTATATCCTATTAGGATAAAGCTCTTCAAAATATAATGGGAATGTCTGGAGAAATCTTTTTTTTTTTTTTTTAAATCTTTTCGCAGTGACATGTAAAATACTATTTTACAAACACTTGAGCAAGTATGGGGTTTTCTTTTTTTGTTGTTTTTCTTTTTTTTTCTTTGAGTGGTCATGACACCTTATAGTCAAGATGTTACAGTAGCTCTCCTGATATTTTTTTTTTTTCCAACATGACTTTTGGATGCAAGAGTTAAATTATCTAAACACTTGATTTCCAACGTACCAACCCACTTGCGGGTATGTTGCCAGGGGTTTTGAAGTTGTTCGTGGCCTGACCACTTAACAATGTTGCACGTTCCTTTTGTGCTGGTGGAATGATTGGACTGGTGCTAAGTATCTATTACCTTTTCAAATGATCTTTCATAGTGCCCAATAGCGTGTGTGTTTCTGCTGGAACAGCTAGGTATTCTCTTAATTTGATTTCCCATAGTGGTTTCTATTTTTAAAAATACTTGGATACTTCAGTGAAATGCGACTGCTTGGTTTTTCCTGGGCTGTAAAAAGAAACAGGAAAAAAAATAATCTGAAAAGCACTTACATTTAAAAAAAAAAAACATTTTTAAAAAATCAAACTTTTTAGATTTCCTGTGTTTATCAGAGTCAGAAAATACAGCTAGGAAAAGCAGAAACACTTGACCAATTCTGTCTTATCTATGAATTAAACTTGCTGGTTAAGTCCAACGTAAGTCAATAGAGTGTTCCAAATGTGTTCCTAGTTGAGTTCTGTGAGGAAAACTCTTCAAAATTTAGATGAGTGAGAATTTTACATGACTTCAGTGAGCGATAACACTTTTCATGCGATCCTGCAAAGTAAATTTAAAACTTGCACAGATAAAGTGACCAGACCTGTTGATCTGTTTGATCCACGGGAAGTTGCCGTATATGAAATGTGTTATCTAGACACACGTGATTACAAAAGCATGTTTTTCTGTCAGTCAGAGGAGCAAGCTACATAATTGCTTAGCTGGGTTGACTGAACTTGTTGGTTATGATTAGACTGGAAAACGTGCTGAAGGGTATTGGTGAGGTAAGTGAGTCTTGGTAGATCCATGTCTGCATCGTCACATTTGCAGTAAGTTGTATTTATAGAGAGTTAGAGGGTGCTTAGGTGTAAAGCCGCTCATCTGTGAATACAATTTGCTACCTCTGTTTTTTACAGTATTTTAATGAACCCAAACTTTATCACTTAAAGTTTTGGTAGAGGTGTTTACATACTTTACCTCTGTGTGTGTTTGTGTAGACAACGCGCTCTTTGGCTTTGCTAGATCATCTGCAGAAACAAAGCTATTTGCAGAGCAAGTGTGGACAAATGTTATATTCCATGAAGTTGCGTAGAACTGGGTGAACATAGTATTTCTAATTTACAGAACATGGAATAAATGATGTCATGCTGAGCAAAATGAATTATTTGTGATTCAAGAAACACTTCACTCAAATTTCTTTTTTTCAGCTTACTACTCTAAAAGGTACTAAAACAGGTATTTCATATGAAAATACTTGTTTGGGAAATGTGCCTTCTTAAAGAATGCTTTGAGTAAAACAGGCAAATTGTTTGCCAGAATAATTAAGTGTGTATAAGTGAAGTTGTCTTTTGGGGTAGAAAACACTTGTCAAAATGAAGAATTATTTGTGATTCAAGAAACACTTAAATTTCTTTTTTTCAGCTTACTACTCTAAAAGGTACTAAAACAGGTATTTCATATGAAAATACTTGTTTGGGAAATGTGCCTTCTTAAAGAATGCTTTGAGTAAAACAGGCAAATTGTTTGCCAGAATAATTAAGTGTGTATAAGTGAAGTTGTCTTTTGGGGTAGAAAACATTTGTCCCACTCTGAAATTGGTATTTAGCAAGACCTTTGAACATAGTGTTCAAAGTGTTCCACTTTCATATTGGTCGCTTTAACAGCACTAGTATGGTGACGGAAGAAAAAAAAAATCTTTGCAGTAAGAGTTTTCCAGTTGCTATGTCTAATTGTGTCTGAAGGGGAGTCTAAAATCTCACTTGTAAATGATCATGTATCTCTTCATGGGGATGCTGGGACAAGATCTGGGTGATACAAATCAACAGTGCTAAAGCTAATTAATGTTATTGATGATGTGTGGCCAGTAGTCACAATCATTAGATTAAGTTTCTCAGGAAGAAAATTTATTTGATAGCTTTCAGTAAAACAGAAGTGTAGGAGAAAACTTGGCCTGTTTAGAATCAGGTACTGGCTGGGATTTAGAAAAGTGTTGTTAGAATATGCAATTATACTACTCAGCAAAAAAAGTTACATTACGGCTCCAGTTAGAGTTGACTGAATTTATAATCTTTTCCAAGCATTATACTGTACCTGAATTGCAGGTTTTTTCCACCACGCTTTTCCGTGAAAGTAGTTTGGCTATGTTGAATTGAAGAAGTCTCCCTGCTGTGCCACTGAATGCACTGAGATGGGAGGCTACAGAGACAGTAATGTTCTCTTCCTGTATGTTTTGAAAAATTTCATGGGGTGTTACATCTCTGCTAGCCTCCAAGAAAATAATTAAGTAGTTAACTAGCTTGAACCCATGTAACTTACATTATGAAGTTTATTCAAAGGGTTATGTTCTTGACCTCACTGGGATCAGCAGGCGCCAGGATAGTCTGAGTTCGTAGCAGTGCTGTGTGCAAGTACGTGCTTGGACACATATTTATAAAACTTACTGGGATCTTTGGCTTACTTATACATTCTTCCATAAATTATTCGGTATCTTATTTCACTTCTCAAAACTGCACAGCAACTATCAGAATTCATTTAAATCAAAATGCATCTAAATTAAATTTACAGAAAAACCCCACCAGCCCAAATGTGCAGTATATTTTAAAATGCAGGAGCTGTGCACTGTCATGTCGAATTACAGTTGTTAATTGTGAGCAGTTCACTTTTTGCATATTGCAGTATTCAGAGATGACTCGATTAGCGCTCTCTTGCACAGTAAACTTTGTGCTGATCTGCAGCAACCTCAGAGTCCTTGAGTCTATCAACAAATCTGCATCTTTACTGTACTACTTCTATAGATGTTGCCATTAGAAAAGATTTCAGATAACCTGTGATGGTGGTGGTAATCAAATTGATGGGACTTTGGTAACTGGCTTATTAACTTGAGCCAAAGTTGCAGTGCAAAAAAGTGTACAGTAAACCACTTGTGTTTCACCTTAACACTATTTGAATGAAACTGCAGTTAATAGGGGAAGGAAAAGGAAGCAATTGAGATTGTTTGACTTTTTTTTTTTTTTTTTCTCCTTTTAAATATTGCTCCTTCCCCCATGTCTTTTCTTTATTGTGAGGATGAGGGGAAGGAGGAATGTGAAAGCAGAGGTAGTATAACAGTCAGGAGCACATCTCAAAGTTGACAACCCTTAAAACCAAAAAGCTGCTAAGCAATAATCCTTGTTCTTCTTAGCTACGAAGAATAAAAATCAAATGTTGCTTAATTTACTAGATAGAACCATGGTGATTCTGTACACTTCTTTTGCTACATACAAGGAATTAACTTTGTAAGGTTGTTCACAATGGCGTGTCTGGATTGTCAAGGCTAAGGGAAATTTGTCACTGAACAACAAACCAATATAATGCAAAAAAAAAAAAAAACAACGGTCTGTACAGCCTTAATAGAAGGAAGGATGATTTGTTTATGAGGAAAAACAAAATCAGGAAGATGGAGAGGTTTTCAAGAGTGTGAACACCCATAATGGCAGCTTGTATAAATTGTGGTAGAATGGCTGTCTTACAATTAACTCCTCCTGTGTCGTATGTTTCTGAAGGAAAAATAAATGAGACGTTCCCACCCATATATGCTGAGCAGCTATGCCCAAGTTGAAGTCAGAGCAGTCTAGGCCTTTTCCTGGGGAATGTAAATAACAACGCAAGTTTGTTTTTATGTATTATCTTTAAAAAAAAAAATGCTGTGCTTTCGTTTTTAACAAAAGAAAACAAAAAGCAACCTTGTGCCATGCAAATTGTGCGTCCAGACAGGCTTGATTTTATCTGATTTTAAATTTTTCTCTTTCACAAATCGTAAGTTCCATCCTTTAAGCACAGAATCAAATTTACATTTATCAGCAATATTATAGTGTGAACAGGTCCCTAAGCTCATAATAGCAAATTGATCTGGCCTTGTATATTTTTTTTCTGGGGATTTAGTTTCTTAAAACTAGAACTTTTCATTTGTCAGTGTGGTCTTAAATATATCCATTAATGAAAATATGGAAACTGAATATATATAAATTATGGAAGCTACTCTGTGTGTTATAAACTGTATTTTACTTAGTTAAGCTTAATGAATGTTCCTTAAAACTATTACTTTCTTGGCTCTCCATGTGTCTCATTTGTCTTAAGCTAGCTAAATCAATTATGCATGTCTTAATGTTTGACATAATCTATGAAGATACAGTTTCCCTAGGTATAGCATATTTATCTTCATTTTTTAAAGATTATACCTAGATTTTCTCTTACCGTGGTTTCTCAAAATTTACACGTTTAACTGTTTTGCTACCTCTCTATATTTTCCCCTGACCTCAGCTTAAATGGAATGTAAGTCTACAACTTTTTTTTAATTGCAAACTGGGGGGCATGAGTATAAATGTATTTAAATTTCCATGCAATTTGCCTGTTCATCTGTTTAACGCGACCTAACCTACTTATTTTTTTTATTTGGCAAACAAAGTTAAGCCAATGCATTAGACCCGTTTTCCCTCTGTTGAAAATGTGAGAGATATTTTGTAGGTCCTTATCTTGCAGTTACTGAAAAGTTATTTAAAATACGACACACCATTCATCCTTTTATTATTGGAAGACTAATTTCTTGCCCCGTGCCTTCTTTTCTCCTGTCTTCCTTCCCCTGCCAGTCTTGCCATTAGCAGCAAGCTCAGGCACCTATGCAGGAATACTGGAGTAAAAATAGTACTAGAGTGGTTATCCCCAAGGACAAGGGTATTTGCTATCATTAGTAAGAATATCGAAGCTCTGATGTTTAAAAACGGTCATGTTGGTGGTACCATCCTCATCAAATTTAACTTAAGAGTCTGGATTCCAGCACTGGAATAGAAGTTGGGTCTGGTGAAAGAAGTGCAATTCCTCATCTGAATTATGAGCGTCGGGTGTTTATCACGGCATATCTGGCTTTGAAGATAGGCTAGGCTAGGCAAAGACCTACTCCTCCACCTATCTTGCGGCTTATTTTGTGTAGTTGGCTGATGCACAATGGCCAGGGAACCAAATCTGGCAGCCTGGTCATCAAAGCCTGCTGAAGCTGTACAGGCAGGATGGATAGAGCGTGCATCTCATCTTCGTGCTGGACTTTGTGGGTTTTGCCTGCTGCCTTCCCCCCTCTGACTCGTTCACTGTATGCAGGGGGGCAAGCATACCTATTACCTGGCTCCAACTCTGCTGATCAGAGGAAAATGGGTCAGCTTTGATGGGAGACAGGATCGGTGTTCTGTGAGACTTGTAAGTGGTGGTGTCACAAGAGGGAAGTTAGCAGGGAGGACAAGGTTTGTGCTCCTGGGTTAGTGTGGACAGGAGTCAGGGCATGGAGATCTCCACCTGGATCGCACAACTCGTGTTTGGCCTCTGCAGAAGTTGTTACAACTGGATGAAGTGCTCCAAGAACAAATCCTGAGCCAAATTCGGATCGGTTTGGAGAGGTGAAGATTTTCATCCATAGCCTTTCCCTGGGCATTCCCAACACTGCTTGCTGAAACACCGGTAACCTCTATCAGCCATGGCCCTGAGGCCTCCTGAGATGCCACATGGCTGTGGTATGGAGAAGCTGAGCTTCTGTCCAAAACTGAATTTTAATACATACGATGATGGGGACAGTATAGGTTGTTTCATCCCCCTTAGGGGAAAAAAAGAACATTTTTATCTGGTGCTTGAACTCAGTCTGATTTGGGCCAAACAATGCCTCTGTTCATAGCTTAAATACACTAGCTGAAATTCTCTGTCCTGCCGCCAGAGCTCTCCAATACCTGAGAGAGAGACATAATTCCTGTTTAGCTTTTATTGGAAATGGTCATGGTCACATTTTGAGAAGGGATATTTTATTCTAAAGAAATATTTTATTTTCTATAAATCTGTTAATAGTTTAATAATTTTAAAGTTGCTATGAATATTTTGCTCAATTTTATTCCTGTCGTGATGCTAACAATGCTAAATATTTCTGCATATGAAGTGATGCATTTGGATTTATGGCATTATGTATGGTGAGCTTTGGTAACAGCAGCCTGCCACTGCTGTTGGCTAAAGAATACAGTCTGATCTCTTTACTATGAGGTTATTGGAAATTTGTGTTTGTCACTTTAACTGGTTTGGAGTCATTGTGTTAGCCTTCCTATTTGTATGCAAAACCATTAGGCCAAAGAGATCATTGACGTATTTGATTAATGATGAGTGAACCCTCCTTAAACTGAAGCTGAAATTACTTTAATGGAACCTTAACGGTGTTTGAAAAGTTTTGACTAACTCTTCTTTTGGGGCAAGTTTAGAAGTACTTGTCAGTAGTTTTGACTAAAACAGAAAAAGCGAACCTGGAAAATAGCACTTAAAATATCTTAGAACTGTTTTTCTTACTTGGCCTATTTTCAACAGAGTAGCTCTTAGAAGACTGACTTTTTTTGTTATGAGTACCTAGGACTTTGAGGCATAACAGAAGAACACATCAACCTTTGCTTCTTGTTGCAGTTATGTTTTGTGCAGAATTTGTAGTAAAATATTGAACTTAAAATGAGGAACTGTGGGAAATAAAGTTGAAACAGTCTCAAATGACAAACTTGAAGTTTCTTAGCTGTTGCTGAAGTGATGTTGTGAAAATTATTTGAGCCACATCCTAAGAGATGTTAATGACCTGCTGAGCATCTTCAGTTCCTGTGGCTGCAATCACAGCTGCAGGTGTTGGGGATGGCTTAGACCAGATTGGTCCACCTGAAAAGTCATCTTACCTGAAACTTCTTTAGTGTTGCTTTCTGCTGTATTTCTAATTAGTGTAACTCTGTCCTGTTCCATGCAACCCCTTGGAATCCATATCTGACTCTCAGACTGCTAGTTGTAAATTATAAACTATTTCTGTAGCCCACAAATTTTTTTTTTTCTTTATTCTCAGGCAGTAACTTAAATATGGAGTGCATGTCTAAGATGTTGGCAAGGTAAAACTAGTCCCATTGAACTGAACAGCAAAGTTCCTCACTACTTCGTTGTATCCTGTCTTTCAGGTGAGCTCTGCAATAACCTGTGCATGTTGCCACTGTGTTAGTGCTCCTGTGTATGAGAAAGTAATCCTTAAAATGGTACCAGAAAGGCAGTGGAAATGAGGTAGGCATGCCAGCTGTATTTTGTTTCCTATAATGCCAGGCAATCAGGACAATATGCCGGACAGACTCTCCTCTTAGG
>NW_009218715.1:0-16870 GCF_000690835.1 Fulmarus glacialis
TCTCTTCTCTTCTCTTCTCTTCTCCTTTTCTCTTCTCTCCTGATACATAGTGTCAACCCATGGATGATGGTGTAAAGATCTAGGTGTGTTAAGAATTGAGAAATCTCTTGGGACAGCAGCACCTTGTACAGGAAGGACAGCTGCACCATAGTTATAATGGATACATAATACATAAAAATGAGAAAGTTAGTAAAAACAAAGCAAAGCAAAAAGCTGAAGGGATAAAACCAAAAAGGATGAAAACCGGAGTTAAAAAAATACTGTGTTAGAAGACTGGGTAAAACTAAACAAAAAAAAAAAGAAAGCAAAACTGTCCAGACAAAAGCCCTGCATTGCTCAATAAAAAAGTTAAAGAGGCTATCATACAGAAGATGCTGGCATTTAAAAATTGGAGAGCTTTCTCAAATGAGGAGAACAGAAAAATCCATAATACATAGCAGGTCAAATAGAAGCAGGAAATTAAAGGAGCTAAAAAAGAATTTGAAGAGCATCTTGCAAAGGATGCTCAAACTGATAATGAAAAGTTATTAAAATACGTCAAAATCAGCCAGCTAGGGAATTGGTGGGACTGTTTGATGACAAGAGGTGCAAAAGGGGAATTCATGAATGATAAGACCATAACGGAGAAGTTCAGTGAAATATTGCTTTCGTTTTTACTGCATATACAAGATGCTGGGGAGATTCCCACACCTTGTAAATTCTTTGTAGCAAATAGATTGGAGGACCTAGAAGAACCTGAAATAAACACACAGGAAGTATCGTACCAAATAGATCTAATAGTCAATAAGGCACCAAGAGAAGATATGATTGATCTATGAGTTCTGAAGCAACCCAGATATGAAATTGCAGAACTGCTGGCTGCTGTCTGAAACCCACCCCTGCAAACCTCACCAGTGCCAGAAGACTAGCATATCTACAGAAAAGGTTCTAAAGGCAATCATGCAAACTACAGATCATTTAGCCTGACTTTTGTGCCTGGCAAGATGGTAGAGGCTGCATTAAAATCGCTAAGCATTTGGATAAATCACAGTGTTTTGGGAAAGAAAGGAAATCCTGCTCCACTAACCTGTCAGAATTTGGGAAGATGTCAACCGGCACATGGATAAAAGGGATCCAGTGGACACAATTTCTTTGGATTTTCAAAACACGTTTGACAAATTTCCACATTAAAGCTTATTACAGATTGGAGGAAAGGTTCTTTTATGGACTAAAGGTTTGTGAAGGTAGGCCTAGGGCTGACTTTTCAGAATGGCAGAAAATCAGCAGTGCCGTTCCTTAGGGATGCTTGGGAGCAAGGAGCTGTAAAGTGGTCCAATTGATGTGTGTACGCAGAGGGACCCAGGAAACACTCTGTGAACACTCCTGTGCCATGAAGCATTTTCCAGCAGAAGTCCCCGGTGGATCACAGTAATCAGCTCAGAGTTAAGCTGACTCACTGGGGCTCCTCACAGTCTGGTGGCTGTAAGACATCCTACTACTCTGTGTCTGAAAATGGAGTGGAGTGCAAGCTTATAAGAAAGTTTCCATGGCATGAGTTAGATATGTATGGGCTAGATACTATAGCACCCACCAGAAACGCTGGATGCAGACCACTGGGGAGGCTTTCAGAGTGGAGGCTGTGAAAGAGCTTCCCAAGTCTAGGGGTGAGAAAGGGATAGGATCTACTCTTCTGCAAGGCTTGCTTAAAGTGGAAGAGTACTGAAGATTCATGGCATCTTTTAGCCCTTGAGCCAAACAGTGCAGAAAATGGTGTACAGGCCACTCCATGTGTGTGTTCTTCACAAATAATATTTTCCATTGGAACTATTAGAGATGCACTGCAGGATGGGTCATTGGTCTCACCCGGTAAGGAATTCCTTATGGTTTTATATACACAACAAAAAAAGCCGTAAAACAGAGTTCCTCTCTTGCAATATCTTAAAGTTTCAGCACCAGTTATTTCTAGAGGAGAACACACAAAAGGTATACTCAAAAACATTTGTTTCCAGTAATGGTCATTAAAATACAGCTATTGTACATCTCTTCTGAGATTTCAGGAGCCCATGTGAACAGTCGGTTTTAATGTCTAACTCCTTCTGATACTGTATCCCTGTAACCTTGTCTGTCATTTCTATGCTCTAGTCCTGCAAGGGTGAGTTTTATATTTTAGCGTATTTTTGAATACAGGACAAATCAGCCTGAGCTATTCGTGTTTAGAATAAATAACAGGCAGCCATGTTTTATAGAGCAGCTCTTCCAGTAAGAGATTTTCTTTCTGTTGTAAACTATGAGGCAACCTGGTGGTGAAATGCTCACCTTAGCATGCAGGCTAAGATTAAGAGCAAACAGGGTCCATGCACCTCAGGTGGTTGGAGCTGGGTTGTGATCCTTTGTGTTGGAAAAGGGTGCACGGACGGGAAGCGAAGTGTGGGGGAGAAATAGCGCAGCTCATGAGCTCTGCTGTCAAACCCTCATTTCCTTCCATGCAGGGAAGCCCAATAATCTTGAAAGTAAAAGACTTCATGGTCAGTTGGTTCCCTGCTCCCTGGCTCTGCAGAGACTGAAACCACCTGCTGCTGTCTGAGGCCCTGATGTGCACTACAGGGCTACTTGAGAGCACAGTGTTTGGAGACTGAATTATTAACCCTTGACTGAAAATGGATCTGTTTCACGGGATATATGGGCTGTCCTTCCTCCAGTGGCTTCCTCAGTTAACCTTCCCTCTTTGCCTTTCCCCCAAATTCTTCATATTTTTTTTGGAGCAGGTGCTTTAACTAGGACTGAGGCAGTGCTCCTTTGACCTCTTCCTAGCAAGGGTATCTTTATTTCCACCAGCACTTTTCCCACTTCACTCTGAAGCGTGATTAGTTTTTCCTGTGGGTGGCAGTCTAGGTGCCTAAATAATATTTTTTTTTTCTTCGGTTTCTCTGCTTTTTGCAGTAACTGGTAAAGAATTAGCTGTTGAAGATTGTACAGAATATCTGAGCAGGGCAAATCAAGTCCCTTAGTGCCATAACTCTGCTTATATGCCAAATATAAAGTCTCTCAGCTACAGAATTTCCTGATCAAGTTGTCATTAGCATATTCCCTGCAGCTGTAGAGCTTAACACAAAGCCTCCATAATAAGCAGGGAAAATAAAATAAATAAATAAATAAATAACTGTGAGTAGACCTTGGTAAAGAGAGTTGATTCAAGGCCACAGGCCACAGGGATGCCATCTTTGTTCACCTCTGTCTTTCCCCCTAAGCTGGCATGGGATGAGGAGCACAGCTTCTTACATACAAATGATTTCTGAACATGCAGTTCAGCCTTAGCTTCTATATTAACTAAAATCAGAGCTGGCATTGTTAATTTGTCTGAACAGCTGGACAAAATAAGGTTAGATTTTTTCCATGTTTCAAAAATCACTAGGGGAGCTTATTATAAGAACCACTGTAGCAGAAAGAAAACTGAAGTAATAAACAAAGTGGCTATTATGGGAGAGGAATCTATAGATCAATATGTTTTGTGCAGAGCCTGAGACAGTGATCTGTAGTGCTTCTTTCACATATACATTTTAGATAGAGCTTATTATCTTACAGATCTTTAAAAATTTGTATTATGATTTTATTTCTTTAAGAATAATGATCTGAGAAGTCACCAGGCACCGAATAGCCAACTCCATCTCACATTTTGGGGAGATACTGGCCTATCATTGCCAGATTTCCTAAAAGACATGATAATGATAATAGAACCAGGTTTTTTTTCCTGAATTATGTGTCATCAACAAAACATAGACTTGAGATTGAAGTACTGGATAAGAATCTAGATGATCTACACTCAGTCCTGGTTTTGCCACAGTCTTTCTAGACCATTATGGGCAGGTACTTTGTGTGAGATTCAGGTAACTTCCTTTTTCCCACCTGTAAGATAGGTATCAAGGGTCTATCTATTATCACTGGAAATAAAAGTGCTTTCAGAGGGCAGCTCCTCCTTTCCTAACATGCCTAGCTTTTGGATGGTTAAAATTAGAGAGATGCTCTTCAGATCTCTATTCCTAAGGGGAAGAGAAATGTGGAAGAATATTAAAAGCTGGACAGTCTAGGGTATTTTGCACACAGGTGAATACTCAGTACTTGCTACCAGCCTGGCTAGAGAGACTCTGCAGGTTGGCCCCAAGACAGCAGCACGGAAATCTTGCTTAGTTTAAAGATGCTCTCACACTTGCATGTCAAGTGCAATGTAGACTGCACCACTGGCCTCTGGTGGGAACGAAGCACAAATGTTCCCTTTGCACCTGGCAATATCCCCTTCAGAGGGCATGCAGCTGTGGCTTCCCCCATGGGGTGCCAGTTGACTTGGGCTGTTAGGTAGACTCCTCTTGCTTGCTGGTAGTCAGCTTTTCTGAGAGCTTTATCTGAGGAAAACTAAATAATTTTGGATGGAACTCAATTCAGAGAGGAAGCAAGAGATCCCAAGAGCATTTTTTTCATGCTGCCACACCTTGAACTTTGCCCAGTATTATAGGTCTGAGACCACAAAAAGGTGACTCCATGAGTAAAAGGGAAATGTAACTCAGCTTAAAGCTATTCTCTGCTGTGGGCGTCTTTGGGCTCATTTAAATTACCAGCGTCTTCTCTGATGCTTTATGCTAGTTAGGATAGAAATTTTCCTTCAAAATACTGACTTCCTTCCAAAATCAAAGGACAGTCACATCTAGCTGCCCATTTTCCCAGCTAGATTTATCCTGCCCAACTAGATGGAGTTTCCTGCTTTTTCTCAGATAAGGCATGTAATTAGTTGGTAAAATGGAAATATGATTTGTTTAGTTTAATTTATTATTATAGGCTTTTCATAACTAGAGAAATTTAACATCTCACATATAATAAAGACTATATCCTCACAATATCATTATGAAATATCCCATATTATGGGTACAGAAAGGAGGTATAAGGGGTTTGTTTAGATGTGATATTCTAAGAAGCATAAGTCTGACTTTCTTATACAGAAAACTGACCAAACCCAAGCTTATTGCATTGGGGTGGCAACAAGTCTAACTTCATAAACTTTCTTGAGAGAAAGGGTGTATTACATTTAGCTCAGCACTGCACTAATGCAGTCATAAGGCTTTTAGTCAGCTCAAAATGCTCAGAGGTAAAATTGCACCTCTATTTTAGGTAGAATCATAGGATTAGAGCATAATTCAGGTTGGAAGGGACTTTGGGAGGTCTTTGGTCCAATTACCTGCTGAAAGTGGTGGAGTGAGCTATGAGATCAGAGTAGGTTGCTCAGGCCTTTATCCTGCTGGGTCTTGAAAACCTCAAAGGCTCGATGCTGTCAGCTTCTCTGGGCAACGTGTTCCAGTGCCTGACAGTCCTCATGATGAATAAGATTTTCTTCATATCAAGTCAAAACCTCTCTTTTCCCAGTTTGTGTCCATAGTCTCTTGTCTTCCTGCCATTCACTGCTGTGAAGAGCCTGGCTTGGAATTCTAGATAACTTCCTTGTAGGTACTAACATTTCAGCTTAATATTAATTTGTAAAATTAGTAATATATATTGCAAATTATGCAAAAGTGCTGGTACTAATTGAAACATTACTGATGCACTTATACAAACCTCTTGGTCAAAATAATGCATAAAGTGTTTGAAAAACAGAAATGGAAACTGTATGTCTTGATTCCCAGTTGTGTGTCTTAGCTATTAATCAATTTTACTACATCGGCAATAGCTTGTATTGCAGTGTTGTATACAGTTCACTGTTGTTTTTCATAGACTATCCCAAGATGGAACATTCTCCATTAGGAGAATGTTACTTTTCCCTTCTGTACACTTTTCTTTCTCCCTCTATTTTATCTTTTTTTTGGTTCTTTTGTGGTTTTATTCCATTTTGAAAGCTCCCCATTTCTGCCTCCTTCTTAAAGAGTTTTTCAGGAACAATTCATATCACTGCCTCTCTTTTTACATTATTTGGTTTCTCTGTTCTCTGCCTCAGGACGCCATTGTAAAATTTAACTCTGTATGCCTGTTCCTTCATTCTGACCACTTTTTTTTCTTTTAAAATGTTGTCTTGATCTGTGCTATAATATACACCCCTTTTCTCCTCTTCTCTCAGTATTTTAACAACGATTGGTTATAAGCATGACTTTCAATTTATTTTTTTGTTTTCCACTTGAAGGTGAGAGACATATTTTTGGTTTATTACCTTTAGAAAATGAATTCTTCTCATTCTCAGTGGTAACATTTTAGCTCAGGTCTAGTTTAAAACTCAATGTTGAAATGAGCAATGCAGATCATATTATACAATGTCCCTGTTTCTGATTAAAATTTTACTAAGACATTTATGCAAACTTCTTTAAGAATGATTATGACTGAAAGTATTAAACAAAATTCTTTTTGTTCTTGTATAGAAATAACCTGTTAGCCTAGAGAAGAGAAGGTTCAGGGGGGATCTTATCAATTTATACAAATACCTGAAGAGAGGGTGCAAAGAAGACAGAGCCAGGCTTTTTTCAGTGGTGCCCAGTGACAGACCAGAGGCAATGGACACAAACTGAAAAACAGGAGGTTCCCTCTGAACCTCAGAAAATACTTTTTCAGTGTGAGGGTGACCGAGCACTGGCACAGGTTGCCCAGGAAGGTTGTGGAGTCTCCATCCTTGGGGGTATTCAAAAGCTGTGTGGACATGGCCCTGGGCAACCTGCTATAGGTGGCCCTGCTTGAGCAGTGTGGTTGGACTGGGTGACCTCCAGAAATCCCTTCCAACCTCAACCATTTGGGAGAGGCTGGGTGGGGGGGAATCTAATTGTAAATGTCTAAGAATATCAGTCAGATATTAATGCCTATATGTAAGACTTTGGTCCCTTCTTTATATGTATTTCCTCAAATTTCAGACAGTGTTGTCATTTCTTGGTATTGCTAACTGCCGAAAAAATTTTTGATAACTCTATTGAATAAAAATGCCAATAAAGTTAGATTATGTTTTACTTGTGGTTTTCTCGAATTTCTAAACAATGAAATTACTTCAGTTACTATTTCCCAGTGGTATTGCGGAATGTCACGTGTGTAGCCCTTAAATTATTGCTACAGAAGACTTGCAGTTTGCAGCAGTTGGAGTTACAGATATGTGCGGATAACACACAGAGAGAGGGAAGGCTATGAAACATTGTTCTCCTTTGGCATAGATTTTTAACATGAGTCCTTTTCCTTCTAGTTTATTGGAATACTTATTTTCAAGACTGATATTTTTAAGGAGGTATGGACAGGAATTGTCTAAGACTGGGTGATATACATGAAGAGGTTTTACCACTCATTGATTTCTAACACTTTGCTAACCTGCTTTGTTACCTACAAGTTTATTACAATGGCATGAAACTTTGGTCATCTTTGTCTGTATGAGGAACACTCAGGCATGTGGGATTTTCTGTATGCTGTGTGCACATGCACATGTGACCATGCTATCCTGTTAAATCAAACTTAGTACGTCAGTCACAGCTGCTACCGTATCCCTTTCCAATCCTTCTGTTTATCTCTAGAGGGCAGATAAGTATCTGTATAGCTGGTCATCCATAATCCTTCAGATTAAGAGTTATGAAAAGATATTTCTGTATTCTACATAAATTGTGAATTTTGGAATGTAGTATAATTTTTATTGCATGTGTCACTGTAATAAAAACAATCCATAAATAACATTCGTTTAAAATCCTTTTCCTATTAAAAATATATTTATTTTCAGATTTATAAAATCCCCTACGCTTCTGTCTGGATTTGCTTCAATAAAAACACAGTGTAGTCAAGAACATCATACTGTCAACGACAGGCAATATTAAAAGACAATCATTTCAGATATGAATCTCATCATATGACTATAAAAGTTAAAATCTCAAAGAAAACATCTCTCACTAGTTATTCATAAGATCATTGAAAATACGGTATTCCCAAACAACTTGTAAACTCCTGCACAAACACACTTCTATTGAACATATTTTCATGTATATTAGCAGTATACAATGTAATGGAATTTTAAACACTGGTGAGTTTATAGTTGTTAGCTAATTTTCTTTGGAAAGATTTTATCAATGAACAAAGATCCTTGCCATCAGAACTTTACCTGCAGTTTCTTATATCATCACCATAATATGCAAGCACTAAACAGTCTGATGGTTTTCATCATCATGATATTCCTTCCTAGGAAAGGAATATTACCTCCTTGTTACTGTTAGGAAACTGAGACCTGAACTAAGGGTGCAATTCAGTGTCCTAACCACAGGCACTTAGTGGGATTTGCAGTGCCCCAGGGCATCTGACACAAATATCTGCCTGGGGCTGCACGGTGAGATGCAGGAGCTACAGGAGACAAAGTAGCAGCTGGAGCTGAGGAGATAGATACTGCAGGTCATCTCAACATCACTAGACACCTGTGTCTGGGTAACTGGATCGAGTCCTAAATATGACTCAGTGCTGTAGAAGCAGTTAAATGAACTCAGATCACAATCCTGCCTCTAGTCAATAGGCTGTCCCTTCCTGAAACTTATGTCTTTATAGATAATTCTGCCATTGCAAGTAGTCTTTGCTGAAGTCACTGTTTTTAGGATCATTAACATGATGTATTAAACTAAGGAGGAAAGTACAGCTAAACAGCATGGTGGAACAGTTTCCTTCCATTTTCTGCAGGATTTGGAAGCATAGGGGTTAACTCTATTGTTATGTGAAAAATCTCAGCTTTCAAGATCCCCATGCAAATACTTCTGGCATAAATACATATTTGCACAAGGGTTTAGAACACTATCTCTTTCATCAAACATTATTCTCCTGCATATTCACAGAAAGCAAACAAAAGGGATTGTGAATAATTGCCAGAGCAGATTTACTACATGTAGCTGAACAAGTATTAGTGAATATGGGATTTTTTGCAGTAATCTTGCAGATGTTGAGCTTTTCAGGGTAACTAGGTGACTCTTTGCTAGGCATCTCTCACCCTCCTTCTCCCCTAAAAAACTCCAACACAGCTGCCTCCCTACCTCTCCATCCAAGTTGCCTTTCAAAGGCAAACAATACATGCACAGTTTAATAACAAAACTCTTCTTGCTGTTCATGAGGGATGTGATCAGCATACATGTCTCAAGAGTGGGATATGTGTCCCAATGTATGGCACACACTGTCTAATACATGAACCCCACAAATAAGAGACAGCCAATGAAACTCAGACACTTCATTTTTTAATGAACCTACACACGACAGAGAGCCTGCTCCAAAGAGATCTTCCACAAATCTCCTTAGCTTCTGTATTCATGTTTGCAGCTTGCATCTCTTATCAGGTAGTGAACCTGTTGCACCAGCCCTAACTTTGATCTGCATAGTACATATTTTTTCTTCAGAGCAGCCGTTTCTCCTTACATTTTATTCAAAAGGACTGGAAATACTCAAAAATATTAAAAAGCATATAAATGTTAGTTTGCTTCATGTTTTTTTTTTCCTGTGTTTGGGTTGTTTGGTTTTTTTTTTTTCCCCTCCTGTGTTTTGTCTTCAGCAGAAAAGCCTTGATTTCCTTAAGTTTCACTTTGAAATTATGCCTCTTCTAGTGTATATATATTTCTAAAATATCAGATTTCCCTTCTGGGGTAAACCTGATATGTTCATGGACATCTTAAAAATAAATCCTTAGCAAGCAGGGAGAACCCTGTAAGCTTTTTAATACATGCACTCCAGGAGATGTGCAAAAAGTTCTCTTACAGAAATGTACTTCACCTGTAGGCCATTGGGATAATATTCTCTGTTTTGTGTTGTATCAGTTTGGGTGTGATAACATTGATACAGAATCTAAAACTTTCTTCTCTAATCTTTGCAGACAAGTCTAGGGAAACATTAAATACTAAATGTTACTCAGGTGTTTCCTGAAGCGACATTTCATCAGTACTGTGATTTTAAAGTCCCGTGGCAATGATATTTAAGATGTCCTGGCTAAGAATTCCCAAATACATTTTAGACTTGCATGAATGATCACAAGCCTTTAAAGATATTTTCATTTGACTTCTGATCTATAGTTGGCAGGTTTAAAAATAACGCTAATAGCTATGAGAATGAGCTTTCTCTAATTATCCTTTCAGAACAATCCAACATATTCCACTGTCAATCAGTTGCTCATTTAAACCTGGTGGTAAACCCATTCCTAATATTGCCCATAATAATTAGTGTACTTCCATGGAGAGACATTTTTACTGGTTTTAGCAGAGCTTTGCAATACATACTTATAAAATCTAGAAAAATGCTGTAGACATTTTATTAGGGTTTTACAATCCAAAGTAAAAGAGGCTTAGTGCAGATGCTTGACAAAGGACCCATTAAACAAGTCAATCACATAACTGTGTCAGAGCTGCTGAATGTCCTGAGTGAATATATGTATTCATATATACTCCTGCTAGGGATGTATCAGAAAGAATTGATCCACCTCTAAAGTGGCTGGAACAAAAAATGGTTCTTTTAGCATCATATATTTTGGACTGGCTTTTTATGTATGATATTGCCACTCAGGTCAGAAACCTACACCTTGGTGGACTGTCTAGTTAAGCCAGCCTTCTTCAGGGCTAATGTCTAATAGCTAGGACAGTAGCAGGCTGGTCTACCCCAGTAAATACCACCCAAATGAGAGACACACCAGCCCTATTTCACGGCAGGGTGGGGGGCGGGGTGGTGGTGGTGGTGGTGCATGACAAGCATATTGAGTTTTCTCCAGGCCTAGCCTGGTACTCTGAAGTGTTGGGTTTGATGTCTGAGTCAGCAGGGATAGAGAAGCAAGCAGCAAGCAGCATGAAAGAAGATTTTAAGGGTCAGGGAGCTTTGGCAGTCAGGGCAATTCGATTGCTTATTCCACCAGGATGGGAGATATTTACTTTTTCTTTTAATTCCTGTTGAGAGAAGAAAGAATCTTGTTATCAGACTAAGGACTGACTTGCTGGAGCGTGATAATTTTATAGGCTATTAAATAATCTCCTTAATCTAAAAAGAATAGTGTGATGGAGGACAGGAGATCTAAAGGCAGTGAGATTTCAGGGTGGGTAAAGAGGACCCAAGGGAGACATTGACAAAAAGTGGATATGTAATTGGAAGGAAAATACACATCAAAGTAATTTGGGAATAAGGGGGTATTTGAAAACTATAAAGGAAGGACATGGACAGCGCAGACAGATAACTGAAGGCAAAAGGTGTGGGAGAGGAATGAAAGAATCTGAGGAATTGCTTGTGTTCCTCCTGATAAAACAATAGTACAATGTAAGGAGAGATGCACAGATGAGAGGGATTTGGGCTTGGTTTTTTTTGTTTTGTTTTTGTTTTTTTTTTTTAATTATTTATTGTTCACAAAGACAACTGCAAAATGTCTCTTTTAGAAGCTATGCTCGATGCTAACTGCATTCTCAGAGCAGACCCTGTAAAGGTCCTAATAAAGACAGCTAATGCAATGACAAAAAGATGGGGATGTGACAGGAGAATTTTAACATGGCTTTTACAGGGTAATTATCTTTGAATACTCTGCTGTTTTTTTCTCATTGCATATTGGAAAAGTATACTATAATCATTAATGTGTTTTTACTTTGTTTTTTAATGAAAAAACCCTTAAACAATTAAATGACTATGAGACACCACAGATGGTTTTCTGTTCCTTTCATGACAATGCTCTATAGCGTGGTCCCAAAACCTTTTCAGTCAAAGGACTCTTTGTTTTGGAAACATACCAGCCAAGTCTAGTGTTTCAAGTATTATTTTAGAGCAATTATGAATGCAGGATTAAGAAATAAAGAAATAAATAGCCCAGGGGAACTCAAAAGAAGTCTACATAGTCTATGACCATATTCCTCATTCAGGTAGTCAAACATGCCTTTTTTCCTAATCACCACAAAACATTCACACACTTTTTCTTATTTGTACTTTTTTTCTTTTGATATTGTGGGATTTGGCATTTAACATATCTATCTTGTTTTGTGTCCTTCAAAGCAGTGAGAAGAAAAATCTATAGCATAATTCTATTCCAAATGACAAATTTCGTATTTTGACACCAGTGGAATTTGTAAACTATCAAGTCCACAAGGGTCTGTACAGTTGGAGTCAAAGAAAACCAGCTATTGAGTTTTTAATTAAGACAGTAAGAGAGAAATCTGAGGAGTTATACCATCAATAAATCCATGGTGGTGAAATTATTCTGTCATGTTTGTCCTTGACAATGGGCTTAATAGAAAGGGACAGACTCTTCCAGATGTAGGGTGGGATTCACCTTCTCTAACACAGGTGCCGTAGAGGTTTAAGTAAAAGCTAGTCTTCCCTGGCTCCCTTTGATATTTGAAAAGAGAGTGAGTTCTCCACATGGTGCTTTATTATAGAAATCTACCCTGTGATGAGATGACCTGCCCTTCACATCCAGTAGCTATACAACAAACCTAAACCTAAACCCAAACCTAATATCAGACTTAGATGTCCAATGTAAGGTAAGATAAACTTCTCCCAGACATTACTGGGCAGGAAACTGTAGCTTCTGCAGCACAGATAGGGAAAGCAATGGGAAATGGCAAAAATATGAACTCAGGACCAGGCTCTCAGGACCAGAAATTGGTCTCCAAGATCATGGAAAGATATATGAATTGAATTTCCACTGGTCAAGTTGCAAACCAAGTGTTTTAAGCTTTTAGTGGCCATCTTTCTTTTCACAAAAGTAGAAGGCTATTTGGATGGAAACTTCCCATCAAAGTGTTTGTTTGTGGTTGTTTTTTTTAATAAATGCAAAAATTGAGATAAAGACTGTTTGGGACATAACAACTATATTCTGATACGTAAAAGCTGTTGAGGGAAGAATAATTCCAAAGAGGAATTATTCTTTGGGAGGTGAGAATGGGCTTGTCAGTCATCGCAGCTGTTGATTCTGAAATGGGAAAAGATTTCATGAGGGGAAGAAAGGGAAAGAGTTTGCCTACATCAGACTCTTGCCTTTTAGTATGCTGTCAGTGCACACATGCTGGCACATGCAATGAGTATGGCTGTATCAGCATCTGAGAATGAATGCACGCTTGCAAACATGGGCAAACACATGTTACGGGGGAGGCATGCAAAATGCACACAGACGTTTACCCTCACTCTGAGGCAAAATAAACCCCATAGAAGAAGCAAAGCTAACAATGACGATCAGCTTCGTTCCTGTATTTAATTTACTTTTGCTTTAGACCTTTTTCTAAGTAACAGTATTTTCTTTGATTGTTCAAAAACATGGCTTGGCCTAATTGCATTTTTATTTCTGAGTGGTAAGTAGCCATTTAAACCTTTTCAAGAACATAGTCTTTGACCTACTTAGAGGTGCTTAACAATTATGAAAGCACAAACTCCTGATTTTTAAAGGACACATGCAAGCATCCTTTTCTCTTTGTTAAATAAATGTTACAGGACAGCAGACTTTCAAGAGACATATCTAAGAGTTATAAGCAATATTCTCTTTGAATATCTAGTGTTTATCCTCTGCAAATAGGCAATTTAAGAGTTGTATTGAACCACAAAGATTGTGTTTGAGCCATTTACAAGTACTAATTTACAAATCAGTAGCATGCCAGTAATTTTATATTTCTCTGAGTATCATGTGCCTAGAATCCCAGCTTTTAAGTATAAATTTTGTACTGCAAATGCACCTTTAAAAGTCATATATGCTGAATAAACCCACATTCTTAACTCTGAAAAGAGAAAGACTAACAACTGCTATTTGGCTGGTATGGCCAAAAACAAAATGATAATTCAGTGAAAAGATTGATTAAAAAGGACGGGAATTAACAACTCCTAGTTCCTGTACTTCAGTCCAATTCTGATATTTCTGAGATTATTGAGTCACACAATCATAGCTCTTAGTGAGGATGTAAATTAAGTATTTGTTCTCAGAGAAGGAATTACTTTGTTGTAAAAAGCCTGGGAAGCTTCAGAAATAGGCTACATGGCAAATTGCTCTGGTAAGTCCAATCTGAAAATGTCAGCTCTTTAGCAATGTTTTAGGCAAGCTTACAAGAAATCAGTGAGGTTTCCAAAAACACTACTCTGTCTACACTTAGCATAAATTGGTGAAATAGATCTAAAAATTGACATGGATTTCCTCAAATTAGCACTTTCTGACAAAAATCAATTAAATTTTCAAAATCCTCAACTAGTTGTAGTTAAGCCAGACCTCATGTCTTCCTTTGCTGTTTCCCCAATCTCAGACAGGTATGCAAGTTTGTCAAAATTTTATCTTGTAGCCACACAATTAAAAAAGAAAAAAAAAAAAAAAAAGGTGATTCCCAGTTAACAAGTTAAAATGATAATGCTTACAGAAACTGATTTATTCATGGTTTTTGTTAATAGACCATATATTGTCTGCATCTGTCTGATTAAGTTCACACAGATGAAGATACAACCGTGGTGAAAGGAGTGTAGAAGAACAGAACAATATTTCATTTATTCTGAGAGCAAATCACTCTGTCACCAGAAGCCAGCCTATTGAGACTCTCATTACAAGTATGTCCCTAGGACTTATGGATTGCTATTTTCAATGCTACTAATTATTAATGGATAATAATGGCCAATGGTTAGTCTCAGTCAATGGCTCAGTTCACCAAATGAGGTGCACTGAGTGAACGAAGGTGGCAAAATCAAGCCCAGTTAACCACAAGGGCAGAAGGGAAACTACCTCTCTGAATTTCCTTGATCTGTGGGTGGTTTAAATCAGACTTTGTAATTACTTTTTTGTTTTAAACATGTTATTAGAAAAGACCCTAGAATTCTGTGGCAGGCTATTATAATTTTTTCCCTGAAGCATGGATAAGAGCTATGGCTTAATAAAATTAGAAGCATTTTTGCACATATTGAAACCACAGTGATTATAGAATTTCTGAAAATACAAGTTCAGTACTATTAACCAGCTTTATGACCCAGGCTTTTCACCATGGAAACCCACAAATTTCTGTGCTTCTGTCCTGTGCTAAATTAACCAGACTTCCTCCTGTCACTTACTTAGTTAAAAATTGAAGCTCAAAACAGTAGCTACTTTAGATTTGCAATGCATATAATACTTCAGATAACATTTCAAATAGGCAAGATTTTATACATTCAGTTACCAAATGAGGAGGAAAAAAATCCACAGTAACTGAATTTGCTAAGCTAGGCACCAATACCTATTTTCAATACTTTGAAAAGAGACTGGAAACCATTGGAGGGAGTTAATATGATCACAGCAATTCATGATTTTGAGGTCTGTAAATTCTGTTATATCTGAGATATTTCAGAAGTTATAAACTTCTAAAAAGAGTCTGATCAACATTTTCTGAAATCAGACCATTTAATGTGCTTTGAGGTTGGAATTATAAAACATAGCCCCTTGTGAAAATCTTGGCCAGAGGTTTTTGCACATCAAAGCATGGATTCCTAGAAATGAGAGATCATGTAGCTCTGACCTCTGAGATGGACAACACTACCCATTTTTAGAAAACAATTTGGCACAAAATTAACCAAATACTGGCTTTCCTTTGGAAAAGGAAATAAATTAAGCGAGATGGGGATAATATTCACAGCCTATTGTATCTCTTATTTTTGTTCTAGGAGGCCGGTACAATGACCTGGGTGGTGAATTAGGAGGTGAATATGATTTCAGGGGCAGGAAGGTAGATTAACTAAGCAAGTACACATACTATTCTCCACGGATAGCAAACTAGAGAGATTCATCACAGCTCTTCCCAAGGGAGCAACTAGTAAGAGCTCTATTACAGTAGGAGGCATACTGTCCTATCCTACACGTTTTTGGTTGGTTTTTTTTTTTCCCCCACCAGTAACAGGTTCTGTTTTGCTCATTCATCAACAACTTAACTTTAGACTAATATGAAAACACAGGATAAGCTGAAATACTCCTTTCTTCAGTATCCCAGACTAGTTTGCGGTCAAGGAGTATGCATTTTATTATAATGACCAATATAATTTTAGGAACAGGATTACATTGGAAATAGGAAGCTCACAAAACACTGTAATTTTATTTGTGCCTATTTTTGCTAGTGTCAATTAATAAGCTTGAGCATAAACTAAGTCAAAACCCATGAGTATATTTAGGTCTTGTGCAACAGATAAAGTTGTGGGTTTTTTCTCCTGCCCTATCTCTGAAAACCATGGATCCAGTTCAAGAGAACCAAGAACAGAGAGAAAGAGAGGTTTAAATCTGAGATTAAACTGTGTGTGGAGTGACTTCTTTATATTCCTGCGATTGTCTGCTTTCAACACAATTTGTTCTCTTGTTTCTTTTTGCATAAAAAGTTCAAATCCTTGAAAAAAAAAGAGTTTGTATATCCGTTGATTACACCCTATGGGATTTGAGTTTGGTTCCTTATGAGTCCTTTTTGCTCAGAAGGCCACCCTGATGTGCAGTGCAGCCAGGGACTTCTGAGAGAGAGCTGAATCTCCTTATGTCCTGGTTTCGGCTGGGATAGGGTTAAATTTCTTCCTAGTGCTGTGTTTTGGATTTAGTATGAGGAGAATGTTGATAACACGCTGATGTTTTCAGTTGTTGCTAAGTGCCCTCCTAGTCCAAGGACAGCTCCCATGCCTACTGACTGAGCTAGGTACACAAGATGGGAGGGAACGTAATCAGGACAGCCAGCTCAGCTGGCTAATGGGGTATTCCATACCATGTGACGTCATGCTCAGTATATGAATGATAGGCGTGATCCAGGAAGTACCGATCGCTACTTGGTTATCAGTCAGCGCGAGTGGTGAGCAATTGCATTGTGCATCACTCATTTTGTATATTCTATCATTATTATTATTATTTTCCCTTTTCTGTTCTATTAAACTGTCTTTATCTCAACCCACGAGTTTTTCTCACTCTCACCCTTCCGATTCTCTCCCCGCCCCACTGGCGGGGGGGGGGGGC
>NW_009218715.1:16901-26836 GCF_000690835.1 Fulmarus glacialis
GGCGGGGGGAGTGAGCGAGCGGCTGCGTGATATTTGGCTGCCTGCCAGGTTAAACCACGACACCTTATTGTGATAGAAGACAGGAAGTATCTGACCAGAAATCTGGGGCTGTCAGATCACTGTAGCACTATATTAATGCATTTTGGATCTTAGCTTAAGGTCCATGGGCCAAGCCTAATATTTAGCCTGCCTTTATATACCCACGTATCTTCTAAGAGATGTTACCTGTTGTTCCTTGAATGCTTAGATTTCTGTGGTGATACTTAGAAACCAATTACATGTGCCAAAATTGTACCTTGCAAGTTTGATAGCTTGAAATGTGGTCGTACATGAATAGATAGATAGCCTGGGAATGGCTGGGAAAAAAGCAGCTAACTTTTGGGAGTTTTACAGGGCTTGATTCTTCAGTTAAGCAGCATTTTGCAGATGAGGTGAATTGATTGCTCATTACTGCTCATTTATACAATTATATGTTATGTGGATATCTTACTCCACAGACCCCCTTTCTCATTTTTCCCCCTCAAACATAACAGCATCAGTTGCAAGAACATTCTATGCACTTTGTCTTGTGAAAGACTGACACCACAGTTTTCTGTTCAAGGGAAACATTGATTTGATGATAAAGACTTGACAGCAGGTATTTAAAGTATGAGTGATATTGCATGACCCCCTAATTTTTGAAAGGGTTCATGTGATGATGAGGAACACTCACAGCTATTGCAAGAGCTTTGCTAAGCACAACAACATCTGGTACAATGTCTGCTTGAAAAAAAGGGACACTGAGGATGAATTAAGTTGTCACAACCCTTGTTTTTTTCAAGGGTTATACTTGAAAAGTTACGTAGCACTGAGATACTAAGAAAACTAGAGGCATGATTTTCAATCAGTAATCTGAAACTCCCTGAATGACAATTCTAAATTATTTAAGAAAGACAGTCATAGAATCAGAGAAAAGCAAATTCATAGGTGTTACACAGCATTGTGTGTGTGAAAAGTTTCCAAAGGGCTCTGTGGTGACCGGGACTGATTTTTCTTAATTTTTTTTTTTTTTAATCAACAAATCAAAAGATTTTAAAACCACTGAGCTAAGGAAGATAAAAGGCTGGAACACAAGTAACTGATTGAGTAGGGGAGGTTTAATAATAACTTGTGAAAGTACAGGAAATAATTGTGACCTTAGAAAACAAAATGCAGACTCTAGGGTTTCCTCATTTAGATAATAATAATAATAACATGTCTATACTCTATACCAACCAAAAATCTGTGAGGTATCTAGTATGCTTCTTAGCACGATAAATTGGAATTTACTCACTCTCAGTTTAGATCAGGGCAACCAGTTAAAAATAAACTCTCAGAAAACAACTTATACCCCTGGCTGAATAAATGGGACATGGTACCATTCCCAGAAGGTATTATTGTCTATTAGATGTCACTTTATTCATAATACCCTATATAAAGGTAGCTCGTGACATAAGAGCACAGGATGTGTCTTCATTTGAACTTTAAGGATGCATTTCAGTGCCAGGAATAACTCCAGAGAAACTGTCAGAAGGCTAGATTTTCAGTGTAGCTTAAATCAGTGTAGTTCATGAAACCAGCAGAGCTGCACTGATTTATACCACCAAAGGAACCTGTCCCTCGCTTAGAAACAATTTAGGGTACTGGCATATATTTCACTGTCTTTGAGGGCTCTGTGTGTGCATGTGTGTGTATTTTTTACTGTTACTTCTGTCTATTTATGAAATGGATCTTTGTATGGCAGATACATAATTTTTTTCGCTACTCTTTCCAGAAAATAAAGCTGTTCTCAAATGAGTAATTTTATTATGACATCAAAAACATGATTTCTTACTTCATCAAATGATTCCACAACTACATTGTACTTTATAATGTCTGGCAACTTTATAGAAAAAGCAAGTCATGGCTTAGTCATATGAAAGCTTTTCACAGATTACTTACTTGTTCATGGAAGACTGAATGGTGATTCAACAGATTGTAATCTTCTTTGAGTCAGCTGTGAACAAATGCCCCTGAAGGGTGCTAAGAGACACCACACGGTGGGAAGTACTTGTCTTTCATAAGGGAAACCAAGGTTCAGCTGCACTTGGATGAAAGATGGGCTGTAATACAGTCATTTCCCATCATGGTCTTGGCAGGTTCTGCATTAGGTAGTCTATAACATGGGGCTACACATTTCTTACTACCTACTCCCCACACACATGTACACACAAAATGCATCCCGGAGTCAAAATTTTGCCAATATACTCTTAAAAATCCCAGTACAGCGTTGTAAGGATCAGAGGTATTAATCCTGATTTCCTGAAAAATTCCAACTGGGATAATCAAGAATTTCATTGCAGTTTCAACTGGATGAGACTTATTTTCATATCTAAAAAACATGATGGCAGGTACTGCTAAGCAGAAGGGAGGGGGGTTCTTTAAGACGTGGGTAGATCCCAGGGTAGAATTTCATAACCCATTCGTTCAATAACGGTGTCAACTTAAGCAATCTTAACCTTTGCTCTTTCCCACTTATCCATATCACCATGTTACCTACTCAGTTGTACTGATAGATGACGGGCATTGGGAACCACATCTGGTTTAAAATAACACAGTATTTTTCTGTTAAGGTTATTTTTCACCCATGTTGTTTACTAACTCAGGTTCACTGTGTGATTCATGCAAATTTATAGCTCTGCACATGAAGGGATAATGTGGAAATAGGACAGGGAAGTGAATTCCAAAGCTCTTTAAACAATTAGTGCTTAAAAAAGTGCTCGTGGTACTACATCTGTAGTGGTGGTACAGAGACTTGCAGGCATCATTTTTCTATTAAGATTCAGGCTTTCAGTCACTTATGCAAATACGTTTAAAGGAGTAGTGTTGTTGCAGCTGTAACACAGCTATGAGACATGATCTCCCCTCTGAAACTAGAAAGACATCTAAAGTAACCAAAAAGCATGTTAGAATTTTCTAGCAACATCAAGTGGTCTAATAAAAGGTATTCTCTGTGACCTTGCCTCAACATTTGATAGTGCCACAGATTTCAGTAGGACTGCTGATAGTAATAAAGATCTGCATCTATGTTAATGATTACAGAATTGGTACTGTAGTTCACAAAACATTTATTTCTGAAAATATAAATATAGGCGATTTTAGACGCCTTTCTTGTTATTCAGAACAGGCATAGAAATTTCAGGTAGACAAAGATCTTTTCCTTGTAAATATCCCAGGTAATGAGGAATAATTTAAGGAAAAAGTAAAATCCACAAACTAGCCTGTATTATGATTTTGATTTTCATTTTTTTCCAGAGGACATTTCCATTGGTTACTTAATATTTCAGATATAATCAACTCATTTTCTCTCCTTGCAGTCTGTGACCTCCTGTTTATTACAGACCACCCTGGTTTCTTTCCCAGCTGAATGCTGTCACAGGCAAATATTTCCATGATAAATTTACATGTACATGCAGCAGCAGAAAACCTCCACCCATGTTTTTTTTCACGCAAGCCTTAGCCTGTATTCTTACAGTCCATGCCTAAAAAAAGTTCTTTAAGTTAAAATCAAGCCATAAAGTTTTCTCACTTGGCCTTTGATAATTAGAATACCAATACCAAATAAAGAATGACACCTTCCATTACTTGCTGCTAATCATACTTTACAATATAACTAGGGAGAAATTGTATTTCTACACTTTTTATTACATGACATTGCTATACACTCTACCGTAACTCCTTCGTGTTACAAAAAGCAGTAATAAAATTGAAACTCAGTAATTGTAGACTTGGCATAGAAGTTCCACAAGGAACACTTTCTTTCCTCTCTTTCTCAGTCAGCAAAAGTGATTGCATGGCAAATGACACAGCTGCTTTTAATGGCTAACTGGACACGGCTTCATTATAGATATTGTAAAATTTACATATCTTCAACTTCGCTCCTCTTCTTGGCAGAGATACAGAATATGGAAATGTACCAAGTAGGGCTTCTCAAATTCTTCGCAACATTATGGTTTCATTCCCAGAACTCTCTCTGGGACACTCTACAAAGGCAAAGCAAATCCATCACCAAAGCTTATAGTGTGACTTGTATGGTGGATCTGCTGTGGCTACCATTTTGTTAACTGAACCCCTGTTCCAATTTTTCAAAGCTGTGTATTGACACTACAAATATTTGCAAAATAAATCCAGATTTGAGAAGGATCAAGAATTGCTTTCTGTGGTGTCTGGCCTGTCTCCCGGTTCCCATTTCATTAGGGCTGCCCTCACAGTTAAAGTTTTACTTCTGGCCACCATTGCCTGCAGAAAAATCAGAAGTCCTGGTTCTGCGAATTTGGTCTGGTCAGCCTGGCTCTGCAGCTGGTGAGTTGCTAAGGTGTCAGAAAGCTATTTCATACATTGCCTGGAGCAAACAAGTGTGGCATAGTTTGCTGACCCTGCTACATGTTTGTTCTCAAGGAACAAGTACTACAAAAGGACATAGGTTTGAAGTTCTTCTGTTAGGAATCATAAAGAACAACAATTAATATTTACCACACTCTATAAACTCTTCATTCTGCAAGATGTTCAATCTTTATTCAGTTGCCACACAGAAGGTACATTGGTGAATGTGGCAGCTCTTGTCAGGATGTGGCAACTCAGATTATAATGAACAGTTACATTAGTTTCATCTATAAGGTCCTTTTTGTAGACTTTAAGCCCTGTCCTAAAAAATCAAGAGCTTCTCTTTTTTTCTTTTTTTTTTTCCATAGGATCATCTTTGATTACATTGCTTTATTTGATGTGAACAGTTAATTTTGGAAAGTGGTAACTTGTTTTGGAAAAGAATCCTGCTGATGCGACTTTATTTGGCAGATGAGAAGCCTCCCCCCTTCCCTGCCTCCCCCAGGTTGGTTATAGACAAAATGCCAGAATAATACATATGTCCATTTTTCCATGTAATGCTTTTGCACAAATCTTATTTGGACAGTGATTCTTACAGCAGACTAAAACCTTATGTAGGCACCAGAAGTAAAGGTAGTGACCAGCCCATGCTATCACCACTTATATATTGTGTAGAAATGATAATATCTCAAGTTGTGATAAGAACAAGTCCATATACTGAAGTCCTGAATGAGGCCAATGTTTCAAATGACACACAGTAGAGCAAGGTCATGAGACAAACCACTTCTACCAAAGAAATAGCTATCGCTTAAAACATCTTTGGCCTCAGGTCTTCTGACTCCTGGACTTTGATACAGTTTTACTAGTTCACGCTGAAGTGGTATATATGGACTTTTCAGCAACTGAGCTGTTTTATACAGGAGCCTTACACAGAACGTCCATATTCACCACACTTTATTTCCTAGATTGCCACTTTGGATGATAAAACCTGTAGGCAAAGGTGAACAGAAATGGAGCTGTGGCATCTCTTGAACTATCAGGAGTCATGACGTCAGAAGTATGCTCTTTTCAGGACGGTAGGAAGGTATCAACTCACCTACCAGTTGCAAGGGAAACCTAATATCTGGTGGTTTGATTTTTTCCCACCTACACGAGGTTATCTTGGGTAAATTCAGGCTCTTGGTATATTCAGTAACTGACAAAGATGAAACTGCAGTTCTGAAGAAACCAGATCAGTGCCATAAGCACTTACTGTCCTATGTTATTTCCAGCATTCCTGAGAAGGACAAAGTGCGATTCAAACTTTTCTGCTGATAGTTCCCAAATCAACCATGTTACTGAATAAATTTCCTTCTTTTCTCTCTAACCCTCTCTCCTTTTGCTTTATTTCTTTCCCTTTATTTCCAATCTTCCTAACTAGTTAATAAACCCCAAGTTTTGAAGATTTTTCTAAATCTGCAGCATGGTTTGCAGGGTTAGGTTCTTCTTTTTTGCCTTGCTTTTTCAATGACTTTTGCTATTTCGCTACTACCAAGTTCTACATTAGTCAGACTTTACCATCTGCATTGTACAAAGACACACGTTCCGAGTGAAAAATTGTCAAACAAATTGCAGTGTACAGGAGTCAGGCCTTTGTCTTCATGATATACAGTCACATCCCTAGCAGCATATCTCTAACAAAGTTTTGTAATTAAATCATGCAAGCCAGTTCCTCATTAAAGATCATTGGCCTAATTACAATGACAGGTACCATTAACATTTTGGTAATGCCTGATTTTTGGTACTTTCATTTCATCACTATCATAGAGCTAGCCCACCGTAATGACCACAACTTTCTATATTATTGCCATATCTTTTTCATATCCTTTCACCTGGAAGACCTAACTGTACTGAGTATCTTTTTCCAACCTGAAAGGAGGGCTTTCACTTGGGTAAATCATCTCAGTCCTTATGGGATTTCTTTTTAGACAGAGATATTAATGAATTACTATATTAAAAAGTTAATATGTTAACTAAAAGTTAACTATGTTAACTTAGTTTAAAATGAGTGATTGCATGACTTTTATTCATTAAGGAGGTGAAGATTTGCTAAAGAAAAAACACAAAATCTTAACAGTGCCTACTCAAAACAGACTAGATTTTAAGAAGGTAAGGACAGAGAAGGTAGTCTTCCTGAGAAAGTCACAGTAGGAGCTGATAACCAGGAGAGTTCTTCTATGTACTGCTTTACTGGTTTACTTTTAAAAAGATTATTTCTGCATTTTCACTCCTTGCGAGAGACAGAGGAAAATGTCTTGGTAGAGTGAAATAAGTAGGTTGTTCCTGATGGAAGTAGCATGGAAAGAGTTCAAGGTTTGAAGTTCAGTTCCTTAATTTGTATAAGCACGTATGTAACATTAAGCATATCAGTTCTTCCATGACTCCTAGCTGCACTCATGGCCTTCAAGCTGGTTGTCTCTTTTTGTTCAAGGATCCAGACACAACATACAATTTCCATGCTAGGGAGAGATTACAGCTATGGCACTGGTCTGCAGAGTTACCCTGCTGTTTTGCATTTGTGTTAACTTCAAATTGTATTGACAGAGTCCCAGAGACTGATGAGTAACTAAAAGTTGGAGAAACCACAGGATTTCCAGTTCACACTGTTTTTCTTTTAGCTTTTAGCTAAACAATGCCATCCATATTCAACAAGAACAAGAGTCTCTGAGATCGATTACATTAATTTTCCATCCGAGTACCCAGCCTGACCAAAGTTTCAGTGGGTGTCTTTATTCTCTTTTTCTACGTACAACCCATTAGCTGAAAGTATTATCCATACTTGTATCATTTAATGAAAATGAATGACTATTAAGAAAGCTCTGAGAGACTATTAATACATAAGAGTTTAACAAAGTACTGCTTCCTGCCTTTCCTCCTTCCTTTCTTTTATTGTTTTTAATTAATGCATTTTAAGGTTACTGAGGAACTATGATCAATATCACCTGGAGAGCAGCAGGGAAAGAAAATGAAACCAACCTTCAGAATGACATTTCTCAACTTTCACCTCAAAAAGCATGTATTATTCCCCACATCATGAGTGCGTGTACTAGGTTTTGAAGGATCACAGCAACATACTATGGGAACAAAAAAAAAAGTAGGGAGGGGGCTTTAAGCACTTTCTTTGCTTTCTGTTTGGCATCACTAAGCCAGTCTGCTGGATTGAAGCAAGCAGAATTGCCTACCTACCTGAGGATACTAAACAGCTAAAAATCCATTTGAAAATTGTTGATGCTAATTTTATGTTTATTTCTGGTGATTTTTTCCAATTTGAACTCCATTTATATGGAATTTTCAGAGAACTGAAATTTTCTTTTCTAACACTGTCATCCATATGAACTACTTACAATAAGTAGTAAATTAAAGAGCCCCTAAACAAACAAAATGAATGAATAGATACTTTAGATGTTTTAAAATTACTAGGAAGAGTGAACGTAGATGCTTTTCTTTTTATCACTAACTCTATCTTGTCTACTCAGTTCTGTGACGGATACCTTTATAAATGTCACACTGCAACAGCATTATTCTAGATGCTTAGTATTTATCCTGAGCTATTTCTGCCTCAGGTTTTCTTTGAGGTAAAGGAAGTTTGGCATTTTAGGCAAACTGGAGCCAGACCCCGTCATGGTAAAAAAGAGTCCAGGATAGAGAAGCACTTTTGCACACAACAATTCAACATTTTTTCCTGGCTTCTGTGATGGGTAATTTTCCTGGGGGAGCTGTTTGCAGTTTATCCTGTGTTACCAAATAAAAAAGGATGTAGGGTGAGCACTGGGAAGCAAGACAGCCTTGTGCCTCAATGTGGCTAGGGCAGCAAGTCAGGGAAATGCTGAAAAAGAGCAAAAGGGTACTTGTCCCTTGTGAGCCCCTGTGCATGTGCATCCTGGAAAAATTCCTGGAGTGCCTGTGGGACCATCCAGGAGGAGCAGGCATGGCAAGCGGGGAATTGTCCTCTGAGTGAAGGAGAGAGGGAGGGTGCTTGGAGGCACAGTGAGCTGGTGCACAGCCAAGTTTCACAGGTGAGGTGAAGAAAGTTATTCTGGCTTGCAACAGGAACCTCTAGGTCTCTGTCGAGCCTTGAGACTTGCTGGGTTGAGTGCAAGGTCACAGCGAAAAGATGCAGAAGATAGAGGAAGGACTGGTTCTTTTGGATTTTAAGCTGTGACCAGAAAAGAAAGGAAGAAAAAAAGAAAAAAAGAAAGAAAGAAAGAAAGAAAGAGAAAGGAAGGAAGGAAGGCAGGCAGGCAGGCAAAGAGAGAAAGAGAGAAAGAAAGAGAAAAAGAGAGAGAGAGAAAGAAAGGAAGAAAGAAAGAAAGAAAGAGAAAGAAAGAAAGAAAAAGAAAACAGTAGTATGCTCACTTTAAGAACAAAGTCTAACCACGTCAACCTCCAAGCCCTCACTAACTCCAACACAGACTCTTTCTTCCAAGGTATTTCTTCCTGAGGGCCTGTCTCATTGGCTAAGTTTGTAGAGAAGAGTCTCAAAAGAAAAAAGCCTGAACTTTCTCATTTCAGGATCCCAGCATGTTGGCGTGGGTGCAAAAATAGACAAACAAACCAAGAAGATGGTCTTAATGCTCACTTCATAGGAAGCCTCAACATGAATATCTGAAAAAAAGCCCCATAGTTTCCAGATTTTTTTTCATGCAGTGTATTGCATTCTTCCTCCCTAAAACGCTTGAACAAAAGCGATCATTTTCTTTTTTCTTCACAAACAAATATGAATGCCTGGGAATTCCTCATTTCTTGGATCTTTTTTCAGGACACTTGAAGAGACTGTGTGGGCTGTCTCCAGGGAGTCTGTCCTGAAGATGTGCAAACACAGCCAGTATTGTCATGCTGCCACTTTTCATGGTGTTATTGTGAGTCTCAAAACATATGGTGTTTTTCTTAAAGCTTCAGCTACCAGAGTAATGACTGTTAGCTGTTTACTTAGGTTATTTAATGTCAGCCATGGAGATTTTAATATTGAAGCGTTTCACAGGCCTTAATATGTGTGAGGCAGAAACCCCTCAAATCCTGATTTTGCAAGTGAAGAACCAAAGCCATGGAAAGATTAAGAAGTGTAAGGTCACACAGGAAATCTGCTGCATGTACCCAGGTTTTTCCAAGCCCTTTAGGCTAGTGTCCAAATCACTGATTCATATTTTATTCAGCTTTCAGGTAAGATTAACAAGCAAACAGAAGACTAGGGTATTTTGATCACGTAAAAATGAGCAAAAAAGTTACATCTAAAATCTTAAGGTTCTAAAGAGAAGTAAGAACAAAGATTATTTCTGCTTTATTGCATTTAAACAAATCTCATTCCATTTAGGACTTGAAGTTAGTAATTCTGTTATCTCCTCCAGCTTGAGAAAAAGAGGAGGTTTTAAAAGAACATCTTTCACAGTATTTCTTCTGGCATCCCCTTATGATAGAAGACTTCTTGTACTTCATGACCAGAGTATGATATGATGCAACCAGCCATGGCTATGTGTCTTATTAAAAGCATAACAACCAGCTTGTAGCATGTTCAATGT
>NW_009218715.1:26866-58929 GCF_000690835.1 Fulmarus glacialis
GACTGACAAGGACAAGATAAGACAATTTCTGTTCTGATTCAGGAGAAGCAGACCTTTCAAAAGTCTTCCTGCATGAGGACACTAACCTACCAATACTGTTAATCCCCTTTTATATGTAAAACCGCTCGATCTCAGCAAAGAAAACAACCTCCTGAGAATAAAAAGAAATATTCCCTTTAAGAAAGTGATAAAGTACTTAACTTAGTGTCCTGGTTTCGGCTGGGATAAAGATAATTTTCTTTCTAGTAGCTGGTATAGTGCTGTGTTTTGGATTTAGTATGAGAAGAATGTTGATAACACACTGATGTTTTAGTTGTTGCTAAGTAGTGCTTACACTAGTCAGGGACTTGTCAGCTTCCCATGCTCTGCCAGGTGCACAAGAAGCTGGGAGGGACCACATCCAGGACAGCTGACCCAAACTGGACAACGGGGTATTACATACCATATGACGTCAAGCTCAGTATATAAGCTGGGGAGAATTGGCCAGGGAGCAGTGACTACTGCTTGGGAACTGGCTGGGTATCAGTCGGCAGGTGGTGAGAAATTGCATTGTGCGTCACTTATTTTGTATGTTCTTTTATCATTATTATTATTATTATTTTCCCTTCCTTTTCTGTTCTATTAAACTCTCTTTATTTCAATCCACAAATTTTACTTTTTTTTTTTTAGTCTCTCTCCCATCCCACTGGGGGCGGGGAGTGAGCGAGTGGCTGTGTGGTGTTTGGCTGCCTGCTGGGTTAAACCACAATACTTAGCAACCACCTTTTGACGCTCTTTCTTCAGAAGAAAGAAGGTGTCATGCCCAGACTAGATCTACAGTACCCCTTCCCAGATAAAGGACGTAAGTATCAGGAACTCCCCTTTGCCATTTTTCTTACCTTGAGGTATACAGGGGGAGGAGGGCTGCTCAAGAGCTTGCACAGATTTCAGGGACAGGATTGAAACAGTGATTCAGGATCCAGTGATCCAAAATGCAATAAACTCAACACAGGCTCTCCATTTGCTTCCTTTTCCTATTATCTTTGCAGACCCAGTCCAAAGCCAGCAGAAGTATTACTTTTGTCCTTCCAATCCAAGGTCAAACAAGGTATGGAAACATGTTAATTCCAGACTAAGGAAGTGAGACCATTTGGAAACCTAGCTGTTTGCTGACACAGAAGGTCCACCTTACTTCCCTAAGATTTACAACCATTTATTATTTGTTCTTTTCTGCTCTTTTACTGAAGCACATTATCTTTGGCAACGTTGGCCCTAACTCACTTGACTGCACATGAGAAGACACATTTCTTAAAGCAGGAAAAATGTATTTTACTTGGTCTTTTTTTCTTCCCTATTTTCAGAGCTATGTTATGCTGCTGTCCATCCAGAGCTTAATAACTATAAGAAATGTATTCTACTTCGTCATTCTCCATTCAAGAGTCCCTTAACAGGCTATCTTAGCTGTCCTGGTCAGTAACCTCACCTAAGAAGTCATTTTTAGGCTTCTCTTCCATTCAAAGCATTCTGACAAACAGCAGCTGCTAAGCAATTTAGATCTCCTACAGCATACTCTAATCATCTTATCCTTGTAACATCGACATTGCTGGGAAATCCTGAAGGAGGGGTTTCCTTTTTGCGGAGATGAAATTGCAGCACTTTACGTCTTCATTTCCTACTCTTTTCTTTTTCCCCTTTGTTCAAAGAAAATATCCTGGCTACCAACAACTAATAGCCAATATATAACGAAAGCAGTATACTAATTGCAGTGGCAATGGAAAAAAAACAGGAATCTGGTGCTAGAAGTCTTTGAGCTGGGACAGACCTTACTCGCTGCTGTAACGTGGATCTGAAACTGTGAATTTCATTTCCAATTCTGCTCAAAATGAGTTAGTAAAAGGGAAGGGCAGGGCATCCATATAATTTGCATTGGAAAAAAACAAACTTTATGGAAACCTGCAAGCTTCTAGAGACGAAGCTAACTATGAAGCTTCTGACAAGATAATTTCCTTCCTGATTATGCTTGAGAGATGATATAAGTTAGAGAAAAATTCTAGGAATGCTGGATTGAAGAAGCACACTTGTTAAGCGCTCTGACAGCCTGCTCTCTGATCTTAGAAAATGTAAGCACACTGAGCATGGCAGTAGCATGATCTGTGTCTTGAGTGCTTTGTATTGGTTAAAAAATATGGTTATGTAAAACAAATTTATACATAGTAACTGTGGAATAGAACTCAGAGTCTGCAAGGCCTTTTAAAAAGGTGTTTAATTTTGACTGAAAGTGAATTACTTATAAAATGAAAAGAAATGGAACATCACAGTCAATTATGTGAGTCCTTCTAAAGTCTGTGTTTCTTTTTTAATAGGCAAGTAAAAATACTGAGAAAATCTCTAGCACTGGTAATAAAACCTTCCAACATAACAACAGTCTTACCTATTCTGACATTAGAGGAAGCAAAATACAGTGGCTCTCCCATGTCAAATGATGAAATTTCTGAATACAATGAGCAGTTCAAAGCTTCTCAGTTTTGTTAGTGTCACTGTGCATTCACAGTGGATTCAAACTCCCCAGAAGTACTGTTGTTTCTTCCAAATTTATAGTATAGTTACCTTTGATATGCATAGGGTGTAATCATTGGAGGAAATTACCCTTTTTTACACACATAAGTAAAGAAGTACAAAGACTTACATAAACTAGACATTAAAAAGTATCCCTCGTACAACAAGCTCACATAATCAGGGAATTACTGTATTGATTGCAAAAATCCAAAGCAGCATCAATGTTTTGACTTTGCAAGTTTATTTATAGTGCTGCCTCTGGAATATATTTTTCTTCCTCCTTCCTATGTACAAAACTAAGGTTACCTGCAGACCTCAAGGCCTGGACTATTTTCCTGTGATTGGGAGAAAGGCTCATGCATACTCCAGTTTCACCCCAGTACAGGATGGAGAGCAATCAGAGGCTGCCCAGGTCCTGGAACGTGGAGGGACTCCCAAGCTTAATGGATTAACACTTCCAAGAGGAGAAATCTTGTATAATGTATGCATAATTAATTCTTACCTCATACAAAATAGTTTTACCAGACTTTGTTCATCCTTTCCAAACTGTTAATCCTCACTGTAGTTCTTGTGCAGCTGCATTTCAACTGTAAAGAATATTGTATAACTTTTCACTGGGAGAAAAATCAGGTTCTTAACGCAAAAGTCCCTATAGCTCCTGTTAGCAGCAGTTTTCTGTGTCAAAACTAGGAAGGGACTAGATTCCAAAGGTATCTAATCTGTCCCTTTTCACTTCTTTTTGTCAGAACAGCCATTCTTAAGAACAAGAGAATTTACTGCTAAGATTGATTTTTTCCCCATTGTTTGACTTGATACAAATTTGCATAATACTATTCATTATAATTTTCATTTTGACTTTCTAACCTATATGGCCAGGTTCATCAGCTGTTATGACACTGCAAGAGTAGGTCAATTATTTAAGCCAATTTTGTCTGTCATACTAATTGTTGACAAAGATTAATTGCCTCAAACTGGAATAATATTGGCAAGTTCTGCCAGAAGTCACATCTCCCCTTTCCCTCCCAGATCCACCTTCAGTGCAGCTTGTGGTCTGAGGTAATGAAGCTGTGTGCATTTTTACCCTAAAAATTTGAAAATGGAGAAACGTTTTTCGTATGCTTCTTGCATAGACAAACAACCGCAGTCCCCTACAATATGTCCCCTACAAGCTATAGCCAAGATGATGTTCTCTCTCCTGTTAAAACTTGTGGAACAATGACATAATATATTATGGCTCAGAAAAAAATTACTGTAACATACAATAACATCCCAGAAGGAATGAGTTTTCTATTCCCTCTGTTGGTGAATTGGGAAAGCCCTGCTTGAAACAGCTTTATGTCTACATAACATCTATTTATCATTCCTTTTATGATACAGAAGAGCTCTCATAAATAATTCTGCTTGGATTTTGTGGGTAGCAAAAAGTTTATTTCAAAGCAGCTAAATTTTTGCTTAAAGTTCATATGTGTTACCTGTTTCCCTGGTGACTTCACTGGAGAGACACTGAGAAAGGCTAGGACCAGGTGCTTGCGAAGGAGTTCTATCACAGAGTACCCCATCATAGAGAAACACTCACTGGTAAGTACCTACTTATCCAACTTCTTAAAGATCTGAATCCTCAAGCTGGGTTATTTAGTGGAACCTTCAGACAGAAATGGGAAAAAGTTCCCTGGGACTGTCTACATTTTTGCAAGATCCAGCCTGATGATGGTACCTCACTGGTCCGTGCCGTAAGTAGCTTGGTAGGTGGGAGAAATGGTGTTGCACAGGGGAAGTTACCCAAGGAAGAGTGTCACTGCTTGCAAGTTGGTGAGGGTCTTCAGCAGACTAAGAGAGAGAACACTGAGTGGAAGATCTTGAACCCTCTGTGGGGCTTTCAGACTTTTTAGAGATCTCAGTTCCAATCCAGGGAATTCCTCAGACTCCTTCAGCTGAGTTCCCAGGACACTTCAAGCTGATCCTGGTTCCCTGTAAGCAGTACCCACAGCTCACACAGTTGAGGTCAGGTTGAATCATCTGTAGGTAAAGTGGCGAAAGTTACTTGAAACTTTCCTTTCTCTGAGAAATCTCTACTTTGCATTCAGAATCAGCACTCTTTTTTCTGACTTTCGAACAACTTCTGAACAGCTTCCTTGAAGAAAATTTATGGGTTTGTTTTACTAAAGAGACAAAAAGGAACAAGCAAATAGCAGTAGATTTTAAAACTTGGTGTCACAGAGAAGTCTGAAGCCAGACTAGGAGAAGGCAGCAATTCCAGTAAAACAATGGATGATACCCACAGTACTTGAATCCATTGGAAACCATTAGAATAGTGTATTTATGAATTAGATGCACTGAGATGGACATTACCACAGAGTAGGGGAGTTTAACTTGCAGAGTCTTCCTTCTACCCCTTGCTTTCAACTCAGATAAGTTTTTTCACTGCATTTAGAGGATTCACAACCTATCAAGTCTGATGGATGTTTCCCTGTCTCCAGCAGAGAGACAGGTGGTATTTGTTTAAAAGGTGGAATAGTTCCAAAATATGCCTATTGCAAGAGCTGCTGAACTCTTGCAGGAGAGAGTGTGAAAAATTAACTATGGACGCCTCTTCCCAATATTTATTCCTACAACTGAGTTCTGTGATGAGTTTGGTATCATTCATCAGGCTGAGTGAAAGTGGGAATTCTTCCATATGGTAAATTTTTATATCTAAAAGTGATAAGTGAAAACATTTTTCAAATTTTTCATAAAGAAAGAAATCTGAAGAATTTTCAGAATGAGGTGTCATAATTTCGCATTGCAACTTTACTCTTACAAATACCATATATCATAACAGTCAGAAATAGAGAAATACAGAAAAGTAAACTTAAATGAAAAAGAGAGGTTCATTTCCCTAAAATAATTCCAATGACATTGATAAAATCCCACAATATATATTATTTGAGCAGTATCTGCTGAGAAATTTTGGCTGCATTTAAGTATTTGTGAAAACTCAGACTGGCTGTGATGTCACACTCTGTAAACTCCTCCAGTATTAAACGTGTCAAGCCTGTCCAACACCACAGTGTGAATACAGTATGAAACATTCATATTGCAACATAATATATACGTTCTCTTTCAGATATTTTTTGCTCTAATTTTAATAGAAGTTGTAATGATCTTCTGAAGAGGAAAATGTGATTACTTTAAAGTGGTAAGAAGTCAATGCCATATTTCAGTGAAAAGAGTGTCACATGTAATAAACCTATGTGCTTTTCATTGAAGAAGTTCTTTCTCTTTAGATCATGAATGATTGTGTGATAACATGCCAAATACACACTATATTTCACTGCAATCTTACATTAACTTCTGCTTTAGCAGGAAGGTATTTTTAAACTGTTGGGATAGTTGTAGAGTCCAAAATGCAATGCCTTTTTAGGATTTTAAATAGAAAATTGCATGTGACAAAATTCTGCTGGAGTAGTTGTAGGAAACTTTAATGTCTAAGAGTGAAATGTCTAAGTCTTAGCTAGTCATAGAAATGAGTAGCTTCCTCTTACAGGAAAAAAAAATGCAGATGTTGATTTATATGACTTACCTAGGGAATACTTCTAAGCTAATCTAATTCTTATTCTGCAATAAAATGGATCACTACAGTGTGTCTGTTTCTCTCCTCTGATTATAAAACAGGTCTAAAAAGACTAGTTCAGGCTTAAGCAGCTAACTTTTAAATTCCTAGTGAGAACAGATGTATCTTACATATCAGTATATATTCAAAATATTTCTCTTCAAATAGCATAGGTTTTAAATTATCAAATTTTTTAACTTTGGGTTTTTTTTCTCTAAACAGGAAAATAAATTCTACTGGAAATTTTTACCTTCAGTTACTGTTGAGATATCCATACAATTTTTTTTTTATTTGTTTAGAGAATACTTGCATAGGAAATGTTTTTTCCTCCCTCCTATACAGCTTTTCAAAGTAGCCATTGAGAATAACTTAGGCTTAAACAAAGTAAAATTAAAAACGACATCCAAGTTTGATAACAAAATAGACCATTTAATTTCATATTAGATGTTGGATATAAAAAAAGTAATTTCTGAACAAATAAGAATGAGAATGATTTAAAATATAATCGAGGCAATTATATCTGCATCAAGGAAGCCAGATTTTGACTCTTACCTAGAGTTATATATGGCATCATAACTAATTTTTTTCTGAATTTATCAATTTAAAAAATATAGGGATTGGAAGGCAAGCATATGGACATTGATGATAAAGATATGTGTTGAAATATAATGTGTGTGGAATTATTTTTTAATCCTCTGCTTAGCTGGTTAAATGAAAGCTAATTCCATATATTTTTTTGAAAGATATCTTTTCCAGAAGTAAATCGTTTTTGATTGATATTTCTCTTGGTAAGCTTTTATTTTGACTTGGAAGAGAGTGAAGAATAAACCTCAGATAAATAAGAAGATGAAAATAAGCTTCAGATATTCTTCATCAACTTGTCAATTGTTCACGAGCCACACTTTTCACAGTCCTTATTGCACATGCATTTACAGCACAGAAGCTGAACCATTCCAAAGGCTTGAGTTGCTAAAAGTGGCTCATTGAAAAGAGAGTATAAAAGCCTAAGAAAAACACCTTGGCAATACAAATTACTTTTCACTTATACAAATCTCATTAAGAAACATAGCAAAAAAGGGTTGCACGGACAGACGTATAAACAAATTGTTACCTGTGCTTCACAGAACATTTAATTTTCACTTGTATTACTAATTATAATGTTTTGCAGTTCTATATTGCTTTCCATCTGAGGGCTTGAAAGCACTTTGCAATTAAGAATGAATTACTGAAGGTAAGAAAATCATGTTGCTCTAGAAATGCCAGATCAGTAACATTATACCAAGACATTTTCTAGGAACGTTTTCTGAAGGCAGCAGTAGGCCAAGAACCATGAGCAAATAGTAGATTAAAAGTTTTATAGTTTTTGTTGGTTTTTTTTTTTTTTAATCTTCCTGGTTGACCTTAATTGTGATCTTCCGTTTTAAAGAATTATATAAAAAGTTTCCTTTCAGACTGCGGGGGAGGAAAACTGTGGTTGTTAGAAAAACCTCTTGTGACAGCAGACTTTGAAAAAAACAGCTTGTGCAAGTGAAATCTTGACTGCATGACTGACTGTAACAAGTCCTGGAAAAAAATCAGCAAGTTAAAAAATGCTGAATAATCTCTCTGACCCTGAGTCAATGGAGCTTAGTTACCAGACTCTAAAAAGGCTTTCAGCTCCCCCACAGCAGAGAGTATAACCACAGGGTTAGCTTTATGAAGGTAGCTGGAAACAGCAGTCACTCAGTAATAACAGGCAGAAGGCTGGGTTGGCATGGGCTTTGCTATTAGTGATGACCAAAGACTAGAGGGAACACAACTGGATCTTGATGTCTAAAGTTCCCACCAGGGGGAGGTCATAGAGGGGAAATGTACATACATACATATACTTGTACACATGTGTACGTTTACATACGTACACACAGACACACCTATATATATAATGTTCAACCAAAGTAGCTAAATAGCAGATGCTGGAATATTTCACTGGTTCCTGTGCTGCACAATGACATGGCACAATATTCTGTAGCAAACATTACATTTAATCAGTTGGTGCCCTCCTATACATGCACAATTCATAAGCTTAGCCAACTGTGTAAAATGGGTAGAGGTTGTATTACCACAGGCTGGTATAAAGCATGCTACTATAGAAAGTATCCATTTTTTGTAAATTACCTTTACAAAAAATATTTACTTCTATTTGTTATAGTGAATTACATTTGCTAATAGTAGTGACAAATAGACTTACAGTCTATTTATCAAGTTTAATATTATTGACTATTGAAGTTATTGCTATGCAGTTCATAAGTCCAAAGAGATCACTGGATTTCTCAGACCAGCCTTCTGTGGAGTAGCACATGGAGTTTTATATTTTCATACTGTGTTTCAGGACTACCAACAAATCTGGTTTTCTATATATAACTTCTTATGGTAGTTTATTGGGCAATGGTATTTTAAGCAATCTTCTGGGATTTACAGGAAAGCACATCTTTTGTACACTAATATAAAAGTTCTGTGTTATGTAAACTCCCATTCTCATCTTCTGTGTTGTTTTTTTTTTTTTTAAATTTCTACCACCAGTTCATATTTTATAAGAAAACTATATAGTAGTCTTACAAAAATAATTGTTCACTTAGGCTTAGGGAATATTATATTTTCCTGCTATGTATGTTTGTGGGCACGCATATGTGTATATGCATATATGAACATGCCAAGATTGTCTAGGCGCAAATCACAATTTACACGTCTCGTGGCTTATTTAGTGACTTTAAATATCTTTCCCATTTAGTCTATTTATTATCAAGTGATCTGGTAGTGGCCTTCTGATAAGTTTGCTTGACAACTTTCATTATAAATGATTTTGAGGAATCTTTTGAGAAATTCTGACATCTCTAATGTTTGCCATCAGTAGCTGAAATTGGATGTGGAAAAAGCCCAGGGATTTGAGAAGTGTCTTTTCTTTTCCTCTGCCATTCTGCTCAGGTGTGGTTATAATATAATCAGCTGAAAGCCAAGATTCCTTTTTTGTAGCTTGTTTCCTCAGGAAAGATGTAGCAAACTGACCAAGATAATAATGGAACATGAACATCTTAATCTATGGGCTGGGCTGATGCCAACACCTTGGCAACAGCAACAATGGCAAATGATGAACTAGAAATACATCAGTGGCTGAGGAAGAGGTGTAAGAAGAGGGAAGGCTGAGAGGCTCTGCTAGGCCTTTCAGTTCTAATTCACAACCTTAAACATGGCATGGAGGGAAGTACTGGGACCAAATACAAAGAGGAAAATAAAAGTGGGAAAAAGTGGTCTATTCCTAGTTACTCATTCGAGCCCTAAGTCCAGTCCCTAAGTCCCTCTTCTCCATCCCACCCTTGACCCCCACCACACACTCTACCTTACACACTACCAATAACAAAGTGCAGATGATAATTGACATAATCAGTTCTGTAAATTAAGAGGTAAAAAGGATGATCTTCACCTCTTTGATGTTGTTCAGGCAGGATCCGTTATCACACAACACAGCATAATTGAGGCTGGAAGGGACCTCTAAAGGTCCTCTGGTTCAACCCTCTGCTCAGGGCAGGTCTAACTTCAAAGTTAAATCAGCTTGCTCACAACCTCATCCAAGTAAAGGTCTGAATATCTCCAAAGTTGAAGACCAATTTGTGTATATTTATTTTTAACCCTTCCCCTTAATGGAAGTACATAATTCAACTCATTGAAAGCTCTATAATAAAAATTGGAAAAAATAATAATTAGATAGCAAAGTCAAGCACACCAAAATAAGGAACTGACATATTTAGAGTTTTCTGCAAAACTGTAATTCTGTCATTTTGGGTATCAGGAAACTGCTTTCAGTTACCTGATCACACGCTCTTCTTACAGCTCCCACTTTCACTCTGCCTCCTAAGCTCATTCAATGCATAAGATGGGTACACAAAGAGGCAAAAATAATTTTACATAGACACATTTTGTCCGGTATTTTCTCACTATCAAGGAAAATGTAATAACACTTGCAGTCCAAGCTAATTTATTTTGTTATAATAGTTGTACTTAATAAGCAATAATTGAATATGGAAGCACTCATTCATTGCTCATTCTACAAAAAGTACGCATGTGAGACCTTCTTAGTGAATTCAAAAGGTACTTGTTTTTTCCCTCTTTATTTCTACCACTCATATTCCAGATATAGCTATATATACACACATAAATATAGTGTGTATATTGTGTGTGTATATAATAAAGACAAACACCAGAATTATCTTACAAAAATAAAGAAAAATACTCAGTAAATATATATATTAAATATATTAGCAGAAACAAACATCAGATGAATCACAGAACACATAATATCAATCACTCTGGTATTAAGAACACTGCGTTGCTTAGACCATGCAGAAAAAGTCCTCTCCTACTTGAAGAAATAGCTAGCAATTAGTTAAACATCAGGAGTTCCTAAATACAACTAGGAACAGTTATTTTCTTCTATTTGCCTCTCCATTTTGACTGAGATACATACTGGAGCTATTTTAAACCAGAGCTTTCATTCCAAGAATAATACCCCTGTTTTTGTCATCAATAAAGCATCTTTAGAGAATCTTTTTTTTTTTCTACTAGCCTCTTGCCATTGCTGACCAAGAAGGTTTCCTGTAATTTTTCTTCTCCTAGGCTATGGACCTCTTAGGAGCTTGTTCTTTACTCTTGAGTGCGCTTTTTTCCAGCTGCCCCCTTTCTCAGTCTCTGCATTAGCTTTTCCTCAGTGCTAAGGACTCCTTTATTATTACTGTCTGTGTGAACCTATATCAAAATGTCAGCAACTGAAAAGAATTATTTTCTTCTTTCTTGAAAATAAGAAATTAATTTCAAAGCATCTCCTACCCAGCTGGCAATTACAGTAACAACAACTTCTAACTGTCTCTAAATTCTGTAATCTGTGATATGTTTAATAGTTACAGAATAAAAACAAACAAACAAAACCTACCAACCATGTGTTCAGAAAATAACTCTGGATTTGAAAACATGAGCAATTTAAATAGGTGATAGATCCATTTGGGTGTCAAACATGTCCATTAAATGCATTAAGAACTGTAAAACCAGCTGTCAAAATCCAATAGAAATATTGTCATCCTTGCAAGTACCAGAAAGATACATAACATATGACTTCTACTAGTGCTAATTAATCTATATTGTACTCCAAATTGTCATCTTCACAATAGTTTGAGTTATTAGGAAGTCTCCTAAATTATGAGCAAATAACTAAAATTAAATCAGCTAACTTAGTTCCTTTTCTGCTCATAAATTATACATAATGGGGTAGCTTGCTTTTTTTTTATTTCTTCATACTGACCACATGCTATTGTTGCCCATTAGATTTAGCACACATTTTTCTTTCTCAGTGATGACCTTTACTTCTGTTCAACAGGAGCACATGAATTATTTGTGACTCGCTCTTTAGGCTGTGGAATGTACATATTGATGTTAATAGTTTCCAGAGGAAGACGTGTCCATTTTTGCAGAGGAGAAAGGTCTGGAGGAACTGCTGGGGCTTGTCTCACTGGCAGCATGGTCAGGCAGGCTTCAAATGGAGCAGGACGTTGATTTACCCGATGGGTTACCTGGTACCTATTCTACCCCTTCCCCCATATGTTCATTGCAGTCTGTTCTCCATGTCCCATGGTGCAAGAGATGTCATGCTGCTGGGCTACTCCTGCATCCCCACTGCATCCAGATCTGTCACATATGGGGAATTTTAAAACATTGCCTGTTTCTTTTTGCTCAAGCAGGGCATGTCATAAGAGCTGTATTTCCATATGACAGTCAGAGATGAAAAAGTGCTTGGGGCTTTTCTGGCTGAGGAAGAAAAGAATGCTGTACCATACCTTAAGCAAATACTACTTTTAGAGTTACCTAACTTCACAAGCAACAAAATACTTTTGCACACCTGATAGCTCTAGGGAATACCATTCACCCTATGTACCACACACTATTAAATATATGCATCAAGTGAGTGTTCATTCTGATATGTCCATATCCCACAGATATGACATGTCTATGTTGCATCACCTTTACCATTCACCAGAGCCGTTACTTGGATGTGGTTCTGGAGTGCTCTTTATGCAAAAGAAAGTCACCTACCCTGGTTTTGGTACCTGGGTGATAATCCTTAGGTAATAGGTACACAAGTGGTAAGTAGACACGTGGCTGTATTGTCACGCTTGGAGTCTTGCTCTTTCATAGGCTGAGCAATTAAGTAACTCAGATTCATTAGTAAAATGTTGACACCAAAATCAGATACTCCTACACAACAGATATGTCAGCTGCTTCAGTTCTTACTATCTCCATCAGTGTTTCTGCTGACCACCCTTCCCACAAGTTGTCATTCCTGATGGCACAATCAGCTCTTTGCATGCTTGAATAGTATATCACAAACCCCTGAAAGTCCTCTGTCACAAAGAACAGGCTTCCTTTAAGGGAATATTTTCAGTGCTTAACACCTCAGATCTCTTCTGAGATCTATATTTGTGAATATTGCATGTTTTGCTGTGTGATTTTACATTTCAAGAATGAACCAATTTTCTGATTTCTTTGTTATATAAGCTTGGAGGTGGTGAATGTAGAAGATATCAAAATCATTTGATGCCACCAGTATAGATTAACGTCAAAACTATTTATGTTTCTTAATCATGGAAATATGTTTATATTTAACAAACAGTTAGTTACCTGTTACAGGCTGAACAACTTCGTTATTGAACTCACAAATACAAGTTAATCTTCAAAGAGTATTTAAAATAAATGGCAATGATTTCATCATAACTATCTAAATTTAAAGACTCTCCAAGAATCAAAAATAAACTTGCTTGGATTTATTTAAAGCTGCATTTCAGCTCTTGTTAAACACTGATGAAGCTGAAAGTATAATAGACTTTCAACTTACTTTGCAGATGTTCAGTGAAAATTATAGCACAAGAAAAAGAAACAAATAGAGGTATTGTGTCATAGGTGTTAACTAGACTATAAATTAACGAGCTAAAGATCTTACCTGTAAAGTTATTAGGCCAATGAAATTAATTTCAGATGTAGCCAAGCATGAAAGAGGTGTATTTTCACCTTGAAATTGCAGAAAGAGGGCCGTATAGAAACATGCTGAATAGGGCAAACAGTTCTCTCTCTTTCCTCTTCATATAGCAGTCACCACTGTTCATTCCGTTCAGTTCTGCAAATACGCAGTAATCAGGACAATGCTTTGAAGAACTCCTCTCAAGCAACTGAATTAAATATTTTTTTGTTTGCGTAGACATAACCCATATTTTCCTTCCATCTCAGGTTTTCCCATGAAGTGCTAAACAACAGATCATCACTAATTCTTAATGAAATCCTTTGCTGTTTGCAAACCGATTGTCTGCAGCACCCGTTCAACAAAACGTTCCTGAGAAAGTGAGTGGTTATCAACTTGCTTAGTCTGCACCGAGCTTTTCACCACTGCAGCAATTGCATGATCAAACCTGTGAGGGTAAAGCCGGCTTAGCTATACGTGCCCGAGTTGCAGTCATCTTTGAGTTTTCCACTGGCATAAGCCAAGTCAGGATGCATCTCCATTTTGGAAAAAACAGTTTGATTCTCAGCAGTAAACTTCTGATAAAATGGATTAAAACTTTGTTAAGGCTCTGTATTAGTCATCATTTATAGCTTGTTTTCTTTTTAGTAGTTTTGGGGTGTTTTAAATAATATGATAGTTAAAAATAGGTTAAAGAGCATAAGAGGGAAAATTTTCGCATGGATAACTATTTATGGGTAAATAAAAGACAAGACACAGAAGGCAGGAGTAAATTGTCAGTTCTTGCAGGGGAAAGAAATCACAAATGAAGTTCTTAAGGGACCTGAATGGGAACCCATGTTGTTCAACATACTGATAAATAAGCTGGAAAAGGAAGCAAACACTGTGGTGACAAAGGCTGCAGCCTGATTGTAAGGAATTGCAGAAGGACCTCATGAGACTGGAACAAAATAGATGGTAAAATTCAATGCAAATAACTGTTAAAGTGATACACATAGGAAAAAATAATTCGAACTTCACATGTAAAATGATGGTTTCTTGAGTTTACCATTACCCAGAAGGAGTGAGGTTATCTCTCATAACCCTGTTAACAGCAGGGATTATGATTGATTGGATAGCAAGTGCCATGAAAATGTCAGTTCAGTGCTTGGTAGTTGTCAGAAAAGTGAACGAAATACCAGGAATTATTAAAAAAAAACAAAAATAGAGAGCAAACCAGAAAGAATTAATATGTCACTGGTATAAATCCATGGTTAGCTTGCATCTTGAAATGTTGCATTCAATATCATGCCCCTATTTCAAAAAGGGTATAAAGAACTGGAAAGGTTCAGAAGAGGGCAGCCAGGATGATCGAAGATAAGCTGTGGCTTCTGTGTGAAGAATGAGTATGTTGGGACACTGCAGTTTGGAGCAGTGACACCTGAAAAGAGTTATGACAGTGATCCATAGGATTATGTGTGGCACGGTGAGGCTGGAGAGAGATCAATGCATATCACAAATTTGCAAATTCTTTCTCCTGAGCAGAACAGGACCTCAAGCTGGCCAAACCCATGAGAGGGAGCTCTTATTCTCTCTCCTTGAAGTGAGCATATCAATGTTTTTCCAGTGTCTTAAAACCAGAACACAAATGAATAAACTAGACTGAGGAAACTCATTAAATGGCTAAAACACTGATCTACTGGTTGAGACAAACTAAAGGGAATAGTTATTGTATCCTTGCCGTTTGAGTCTTTTCCTCCTGGCGTACCTTCTAGTTGAGCAGCTTTAAGCGGTTGGTTTCCAAGGCTGAATCTGTTGCACACAGGCAGCCCCGAGGGGTCTCCTTCCCCGTGCCCCGAGGGCCAGCCGCAGGCTGCCAGCTTCTCTGAGCCTCTGCATTTTCCCTCTCAGCTTCTTTTTGTCTCTGCCTTGATCTAAAGCCACCACATCTGGCACACCTGCAGCTCTCGGAGGCAGAGCGACCTCTCTTTCCAGAGGTTTTGAATGTAAAACAGACAGGAGGCCATATGCAGGCAACCTTCCTTTCTGCTGCTCTGCCACAGCCTTTATAAAAAAATAAATAAATACAGTGTGTTTATGATGAAACATAAACATTGAGACAGTTTTAGTATCTGTCACACTCAAAATGAGCCATAAATCAGAGAAGTCAGGAAAGAAAATTTGATATAGGTTTTGGAACCGATAGTAGGAGGACATTTTATTTTCAAGGGCTGTCAAAGACCTTAAACTATTTTAATAGCAGCTGTTGACATTTTATTCTGTTTTTTCTGTATATGGTTAAAAAGTGTATATGGGTAAAATGAGAGGAACTAGAACTATAGATCATAGGTTGGCACAGCTACATGTAAGGTTAAAAAAAGTAAAAAAAAGAATAACAAAGAACATGACTGTACTACCAACAGACAAAATGAACTATTTGTAATAACATGATTCCAGCTCCCTGCCCTAGTGAGAAACATTGTGCTTCAAAAATAATGTTTATGAATCTTGCCTAGTTAGTGTTGAGTTCATTGGCAGAGTATTATAAAGGTTTTTCAAGGCTATTAATCTGTGTTACATATACTATTCACAGGCATTTCCAAATTGGAAGAAGAACAATTATATACATTGATTTTTGACAGAAAAAAATCTTAAGGCTTTATTGGAGCTATTACAACCTATGGTTTTACAACTTACTGTGTGTTTCTTTAACCAGCAGATCTTTGACTCTCACTGCCTCTATTATTGACAGACTAGAGGGACATTACAATCTGTCATAGATGTGTTGGCATTTTAACTGTGTTTATTTCTTGATTGGGACTCTTGTATAAGTTGTTGGTGACCTGCTTAGACAGGTGCAATAATACAGGAGCTATCACAATGTATATATACCAGAAGCTTATGGGGTGCTCCTCGATACGGGGATAAAAGGCTCTTTAATTTAATACCTTTATGGTCCATCATATTAAGCTCTACTTCTATACTTCCTTGAGTTGGATTCCTATCTCAGTTACACAGGTGAACCTTAGGAGTAATCCCACTAAATATAGTGGAATTACTAAGCATTTATGTCAATGGAAGAAAACAGAATTTTGTTCCTACTTTGCAGATTGTTGACACTAAGGAACATAATGACTTCTGTAGTCCTGTAATATTCTGTCTCATCAGTGAAATTACTATTTATGGTGCATTAAGAATAGTTTCCTTTGAGAATAAGCAGACGATAAAAGTAGTGGGCATACACAGTGATCCGCTTTTCTAGATGAAATGACTGAGCTACTTCTCTTCATGAGACACAAAAAAAAGTAATAATGTACATTTCCATACATCAAAATACTAATATTTCCCCCTTCCTCTCCCACACTCCAAAAAGAAGCTGTTTCAACACAGATTTTTATCTTGTATTTCTGAGGGGTAATTAACTACCTGAAGAGTTTAATACAAACTAATCTTATGTTTTTACATTCATGTTTTTAAATACTCTTCTTGTTCCTGAGGTGCGAAAACAGCTGTAATAGCTCCACAAGCCTGCGACACTGACCAGTAATCACTACTATTTCACTGTTCTTATCCATTTCCATTAACATTTTAGTCTGAATTATGGAAGCCCCAGTTTTCCAGGACGTATTTTAGGGCTTTCTTCCAGACTTTGAAAATATCCCAGCAGGTTCAACAAGGCTCTCAGAATCCCTGAAAACCATTTCTAAAAGGTCAGAAATTGAGATTTTGTAAATAGTAGCTGTTTTTGAAAAGTTTATTCAAAAAAGTCTGGATTTCCCATGTTAGATTACATTGTTCCTGAGTAGTAGCAGAGACGGGGAATTCTAGTGAATTTATTGTGTGTTATCCACTTCTTATCACCTCAAAACCCACCTCAATTTAATATAATGAAAATTGTAACCATTTTATTCTTCTACTTGAGATTGTGCTCAAGAAAAAATGCAGCATCTACCATCATAGTCCAACTGTACAGCACTGTAAGAGAGAGTTAGCGGGAAGTTATGTGACCATGACACCAAACCTATAATGAAATGAGCTCCTCAGGTGGAGTAAATCAACTTGATTTCTGTTGTTCAAGTGGAGATAGACAAATTTACATCAGTTGAGAATCTAGCCTATATCTTTTTGTGTCCTTTTTATTTCTTTTTCTCCCACTGTTATTATTTCTGCTCCCACATGTGTACTTTTTACCGTTATAACAACAGTGTGAACTGAATTATGATGAGCAATGCACAGTTCCTGTCCAAGCAGTCTTTCCTTTTGATTTGTGATCACATTTTCTTCTGAACATTCATGTAAGATTTTTGACAGTAAGGTCAGGTCAAAAGTTGAGGAATGAGTATTTTGACTTATATAGCTTAATGAATTGAGGTCAATTTTATATTTGGAATAACCTGTAGAATAAAAAATTTCTCTTTCAAGCTTAGGTTTTCTCCTTTCTGTCACAAAAGCACCTAACTACTCTGTTTTAATCAATATAATATGCTTTTTCTCATTGATAAATGAGCTCAATAATGTTGTAACTCTTTCAACATTGAACTAACGTGCAACTCCTTCATTATGCTAGGCATATAGAGAACATACTAAGCACATTACTAATCATAGCCAGGAAAAAGAAATCTCATATCAGCTTTTGGGCTACATGATCTATGAAAGCATGGAAAAATTGACAAGTAAAAAAATTCTTGTTATAGACTGATTTTGATTGATACATCCTATGGTACCTCTTCCCTAGAAATTCTGTGTAAATCCATTCAGAATGTACATTTTAGTGCCAGGATTTAGAAAAGAAAGAAAAGTTAACAATGACTGGCAAACGATTGCAACTGTGATGATGTGTCCTACTGATCTGGTGAACAAGGATTCATCTTCAGTAGCTTTTTTGGTCAGAATTTATCTTATTCTCAGAAATTTAACCCAATGTAGGTAATCCAAAGCCCATAAACAGTGCTATTTTAAAGATTAGTGTATGTACTCTAATAATTTTCACCAGGTGAACAATTTCTGCTTTATGAGAGTATTGGGCAAGAGAGGACATTGTTTCATGACAGAGGAAAGGATTCTTTCTGAGCTGAAGGAAAAGGAAAGAAAAAGCTTGACTTTATGTTCATGAGGGTAGAAAAAATGTTGTCAGTAGTGGGAAAAAAGAAAGAGCTCTGTTCTGAACTGGGAAAAGAAATCTGCTTGGTTAACTTCCTCTAATATTAGGCTGTAACTTACAGCACCGCTCAGACACAACTGATGAAACAGTCTTTTAAAAAGGTAGCGGTCCAATTTTTATAAAAATGAAAAGCTGCAGAAGTCACAAGTGTGGTTCCCTATGCATACGGTTTTCCTCTGGCACTTATTATACCATGCAGTATCAAGATGGTATTGCTATAAGCTTTTAGCTATGCTAGAGAGTCCTTAGCTGTGGTCTCCACAGCATGGAAGTAATAGCTTGAAATGGGAGATGGGCCATGAGTATGTGCTTGTAATTTCTCATTGGCTGTTTCACTGTAACTTTTCATTGGTTATAATCATATTTTATCCATAAATGAAGATCTTGCATGACAAGCCAGGAAAGAAAATATTTTCAATCTGATTTCTTTTGTCATAGTAATGTAAAGAACTGCCCAACAGCAGCTCTGGAATATTAAGAGCTACCTTCCATGAGAGCATGTGGGAGCCTCCAAAGTAAATTCATAGCAGGCGTCTATTTGAAATTTATGCTTATAGCAGATTCAAACATGCTCACCACCTAAATCCTTCAATTAAAAGCTAATTGAGGGAAAGCAAACTGTCTCTGTACATTTCTTACCCATTTTTGTTTTTAGCAGAACTCTCAGACAAATTCTCGGATAAATTTGGTATCGATTCGCATTTCTGTATCCACTAATGACATCTGTTGGTAGCAAGTGTCAATCTTATGAATGAAGACAAGCAAAAAGGAACAGCAGGATGAATAGATTTGTAGGATATGGAAAATGGGATACACTGTATAAGGTGGAATCTCAAAATGCCCCTTGAAAATGTAATTGCATTGGAGAGCATTTCTGCTCAACAAGAGCATATATATAGCTGAACGTGAGGATCAAATGCAAATCATTTTGAAGTCAATTTGAATCTTCAGACTGAGTTGAGTTTGGGTCACCTTACTGTTGGACGAAATAAGGGAAACAAAGGACACAAAAAGATGTGAAAACCATAATTAGGTGCAAGGGGTGAAATTCTGGTCTTAACTACAGTCAGTGGGTATTCTGCTGTGTCCTTCAATGTGGTATGAAATAAGTAGCAAGTATTTAGCCAAGTTTAGCAGCAATTACTAAGATTTTTAGTAAAACTGTGAAAAATATGTGGAAAGTAGTCACTTGAAAGCTGATTTGATGAACACTTTTTTTTTTTTAGCATAAAGCCCACTCTCTGACATCAAGTGGAACTGGTCAGCATGGTTGCATGCTTTGCATACAAATGTTATTTTAATGAACTAATAGAACATTAATATACAGCCTAATTATGATTGACCTGGAAGTGAACTGAATTTTGAATTAAAAACAAAAACTAAAAATCAGACTTCCTTCTCCAGTCTCAGCTTCATCCACAGGAGTAAATTACGCTCTAATGAATTGGGCTTTAGGGAGCAGAACATAAGATGATATCTACGGTATTTCATAAGACAATGTAAGGGAAATTTTTAAAAATATAGGAGCTTCTACAGAAATTAGTCTAGTGGAAACAAGGGTGCCCCAGGTAAAAGCAGAATGCAAAGGAATGAGCTAGAGTCCAACATACAAGCTGTACTCTTGCCTTGGCACTGAACAAAGACAGTATTGTTCTGATTGCACTGTGTATGTCAAAATTTCAAATAAAGAAGAAAAGAGGACAGAAGACTTGGCTCAGAATATTGTGGAAGGGAAACACTTGCTAGAAAGGGTTAGGATGCCTACAGAAATAAACAGACAAAACAAATTAGGACAATCCTCATTTAAAGCCTAGACACACGTTTGTTAAAAGTACATCAGCATAAAGGGGAATGCAATCATCATGTTACTTTGGAGATCTGTTTCATCTGTAACTCCTAGAAATAACTTCTACATAAGGTTCTCCTTCCCTGCCTCCTTCCTCACAACCCAAACCACTACCTTTGAGTCAGCCACCTCTGACAAAGCGGTGTGAAACACGATTCTGCAACCTTTAGCAGTAATGGCTACTGAAGCGAATCAATGCCAAAATGTACCATTTTTACATACAAATAAATATGTTGCTCTACTCCCTCCTTTTTCTCCTCTGAGACCCGAGATGTGGGCATATTATGATCTATTTTATGGAGAGTTTTCCTTGATAAACTCTCTTACTTTGCAGTAATTTACAACTCTTCCACCACAAAGTAAATTACTCTGCTCTGAGATGCCACAGCTTGGGAATCAAAGCTGAAAAAAAAAATCTGTTTATAAATAGGTACAAAAGTTAGTATTCAGATTTGTTAAGAAGAGGAGGGTGATCTGCACAGACCTGCACGTCTGTGTTTGTAAATGTCTAATTCATTTGCACAACTGTTTCAAAAATGTTCAATTCACAGCTGCTAATAGAAATTCAGCTATCAAGGGCAAACATCTGAAAATGCATTTTTCTTCCAAGATGCACTAAGATAATCTATGCATTTGACAATTAATTCGGACATTTCACAGATTGGAAGGGCAAGACTCAGGATGGAAGAAAACAAACCAAACGAACCAAAAAAATCCAACTGAATTTAAGCCTAAGGCTTCTTCATAACGGTTTCGAATGAACTTTAATCAAAGTATGAAAACTAAAAAGCAAAATAAGAGATAAAGCCTCAATTTGCTCATCCCTACAACAAATAGTATCCCTAAAGGAGGGTGTTTTTTCTCCTCTCTGTGGCAGAAAAATAACTTTCTTTGTTCTTAATTGGGAGTATGGATAGGCAGCACACAGAAGACATTACATATTATCTTTAGAGCCATGCTAGCTGTGAGATGAGTTGGCTTTTTTTCAGGTTGCATAAAAGTCAGGAAAGGAAGATTTATGACAACACTTGCCTTGATGGTTCTGTTCTGTTTGTACAGTGCTAACACACAGAGAATGTAGCCATAGGTCACTGTGCTCTTGTATTATATTAAGAAAAAATTGCAAAAATTATACCAGCTGTACTTCTTACGGGAGTCTAAATAATTCTTTACAGAAAAATAATTCTTTACAGAGGTTTCCAAGCAAAGGTGCAGGCAAGAATACCCTATTTCTCCTGGTTATTTTGAGTGAATGTCACTGTGACAGATGACCAGAGACAAAAGAGGACAAAGTCAGTTGTCTTGATAACTTACCTTAGAGTTCAGGTTTGCCTTTAATAGTAACTGTATGAAGTAACTTGTCTAATAGATTCAAAGTCTTTCTGCTGACAGTCCCTCCTTAAGTCTAGCTGACAGTTTCTTATTTGTCCTACGTCATAGCAGTCAAGATCTTATACTCTGATATCGGTGATGACAAAATGACACTAGGTGTTTTCTGTACGTCATATCAATCTTTCTAGTGTGTAATTCAAATTTCTACTGCAAACCAATCATGTTCTGAATGGACTTTTTCTGTGAAATGGGAATATTTGAGGCTCTTTCATTTTATAGAGTCTGTCTTGGTGTTCATCTTATCTTCTACGACTGCAACATTCAATCAATTTGTGGATTGGCTGATCAGTCTGCAGGCCAGAATACAAATACCTGCCACTTCTGACTATTTCAGTTAGGCAATTGCGCTGTATGTAGCATTTCACAGCCTTTGTTATGGTTGGAGGATGTGGGAATAAGGTGAAAGCCTTGTCTTTCACAGAGAAAATAAAAAAAGGTAAGAAAGGATGCCCATAGGCAGCTAATACTCTGCAGATGCATGTGTTTTGTTGTCTTTTCTCAGCAGTCAAGTGTTTCTTCCAAGGAACTTGGAAAAAGCCCAGCTAAAGTTTCCTGAAAGTGCATGAATCACAACTTGCAGAAAAGCTAATGGCATGGTGCAGCATGTCCACCTCTTATCTCCCACACCTGCCTTTCTTCCCAGTGGGCACCGCAGCCAGATGCTCTTGTTGCACCCGGGATGGGACAATGCACTCAGCGGCTCCTTAGTTGGCACTTAAACAGTATAGTGAGATGAGGATCCTCCTGCGATTAACAGAAATTCATAAGCTCACTGTCTGGGTAGCAGAGCAAACAGTGGGGAAGCTTGCTATAGTGCCAGTCATCTGTGCAAGAGTGGACGCTGCAGTCCCAGCAACAGCAACATGAAAAAGTAGGATTGCGTCATTCCTCACACACTAAACAAAAGCACACTTAACACTAAATCTGGGCTTCCTTCCCAGGTCCTCAGTTCAAACACACCTGAGAATGGGATTTTCTTTGCCTTAAATCATTCCAAATACATTGGGCCAGAATGCTGCTTAGCCCTGAATACAAATCAAGTCTGAATATGAAGTGAAATGGCAGTTTATGGCTCTACAAAACCAGTTTGCTCTCAAGGCAAATAATAATTTAAAAAAAAAAAAAAAAAAAGCATGCAAGTTACACAAATCTAAAGTATAACACTCCAAGAGACAGCCAGCAGAACAAGATGGGGTCGGAGGGCCTTGGTGTAGAGAAATATAATATGTCAAAATGGTTGGTAAATATTACCAGTGAGTTAAAAACATGAAAAGATACAGAGTCTGCTACAAAACCAGAGCTCAACAAGACTTTGTTGTTTTTTTTTTTTTCTTAAAAATTAGGTGATGATAGATAGGGAGAATTTTTTGGTTTGTTCTGTTTTATTTTAAATATTATTTCATTTTATTTTATCTAAAGGAATTTTTGTGATTTCTGAACAGGAACAAAAATGGTAACACTTTGTGTGGAAATTCTCATAAAATAAAATTCTAAAGAAAGAAAAAAGACTAGGTTTTTTTGGTTTACTAAACTATTTGACTGTCATCACACTGAAAAAGAAAAAAAAACCAACAAGTTCGAGAGTTTACAGATGGGCTATCACAAAACTTGCTTTACTGCAGCAAGTGACACATGCTGTTACATAAAGCCATTTCAAAATGAAACCTAAGAATTGCTTTCAATCTAAAAATGTAAAAATTGGATGGTTTCATTATTACTAAAGTACTTTGTGACATGCCTCTGTCATATTCAAACTTCAGTTTCAGGGGACTGTATTCATTTGTTTTGTTAAAACGTGAAGGATCCTACAGTTTGCCAAATGCATGGAGTGATGCATGTTCTGAGCAACGAGCCAGTGCCAAGACCATGATCCAAGAGACTCGGTCTCTATGGTTATTTGGTTATTAATTTTATTAGAGTTGGCTGTTAACCACTGGTGATCACAAACTGTGGGGCTACCGCCACCTTTGGCACCAGCAGAGATGTGGGCTAGAACAATAATAAACAACTATTTGTGTGATAAAGTTGTGTCACAGTGTCTCAATATCGAACCCCTGTAACTACGTGCACAGTAAAAGCTTTGGAGTGTGCTTACCATGCTCTTCCACTTCTATGAAATGGTAACAAGTATTAATATTTTCAATCTCAACCTTACTTTATTTCTACATAAACATCAGAAAAAAAAACCATTCAAATCATGTTTTTCCTAATAAGACCTGTGATACATAAGAGCTTTCCTCCATTAAGGTATATAATGAATTATGCTACAAAGATGTAATAGCAAGACAAGAACTTATTCGGTTTGTTTAGGCACAACCTGCATGTAATCTTTGTATTTCTAGATTACATTTACCTGATAAAAATCATATGATATTGAGCCTCTTTTCTTAACTGTTAGAGGTAAATGTTTCTAAACTAATAGCTGTGTTGAAGAAATAAAATAGCCTTCAGAGTCCATAAAGGAAAATTCTAACAGGCAGTTTTCTAGAAACTCAAATTTAATTTACCTAGTACAAAAATGGATTGACCATAACGATATGAATTATTAGATCCATCTTCACTGTTTATAAACTGCATTTCAGCTGGCAATAAACTGCTGATGGTAGAATGCAACATAAGATTTTCAGGACTATATTTTTGTCTTTTATCAAAGTTTATACCTTAGCACATACTCATAGGAGCACATTTTTATCAACTCTAGATACACGAAAATATGCAACCTTTCAAGTGTATCTTTAGGCTAAACTCAGCTCTCATACAATACATTATAATAAACCTTATGTGACTGTTACTTTATGGCTTCCCATGGAGGGCTGTTTTACTTTTTAAAAAAACTTGAGTGTTTCATTTGAAGTTCCTTGAGGAAAGTGATGCAGTAATCAAAGTGTGGTAACAGTGACTTTCCTCTCAGGGTTTGGCAAAGAAAACAAAGTACAATTTTGCAGAAGCTAAATTAGAGTGTTGGTTTTAGACACTGGAAAAATAATAATGGTCGAGCCTGTGTCAGATGAGAAGCAGACTGAATAAGAGATGTAATAAGGCAGAAAAATATCTTCCAGGTTGTACTTGTTGTGATAATAACAGACTGGACTGAAACCTTCTGATGTACATGAAAGGCTTCTGTAAAATTCAGATGACTTAAGATCAAGTTAGGCTGTACTTGCAGAAAAGAATATTCCTGAGTGAGATCACTGAGCGAACCATGTAGCAGAGTATATCATACTGGATCCTCTTGCCTTGTACTTCTGTTTGCTTGTGGCTGCAGCCTTTTTCCAGTCATAGAGATTTCTGTATCTTTAGGGAAAAAATCAACTGGACTGCGCTGGCAACAAGCCCAGAGAGGCAGAGACTAATTGCCCTAATTATAAGTGTAAAGCCAGGTGGGGACATTTACAGCTTGAGGCCAATCAGAACTGATAGATAAAAACATGGGTCTCTTCTCCCGGGAGAAAAAAAAAAAAAAAAAAGAGTGGGTTTTTTTGATTTTGCAGTGTTTTGAAGTGCTAAGAGAAGAGGTTGATAAGGTTGTAGGCAAAGTGGGGAGAATCGGCTACTGTTCAAGTGTTGTTTCTAATTACTTGGAATTGGATTTTGATTGTTTGCACCGTAATCCTGGTGGGGTTTTTTTGTTTTTAATATTTTGAGCACACTTCTTAAGGAAATACTGTTTAGTAGTTGTTTTTCTACATTGTATACTGAATATCTTGGTTATGTCTGATCTCTCACTTTCTGTTCTAGGGTTATGGCTCTGCAGCTGAATCAAGCAGCTCTGGAGAACTCCTTCAAACTCTGGTGTATTGGTCAAAATAGCAAGTGTTTCTTTTCAGAGAGCTTAGATATATAGTGTCATTTGGGCACCAAAACTGTCCTGATTTCTTTAACATGCTTTTCTTTCTCACTGGTTAGTTTCTTTCTGAGTATCTGTAGAAATGAGAAGTGTATGACTAACAAAACATTAGACAGCTAGTTGGTACAGCTCTTTTAAGTACGAGATGTTCTGAGTATGAGATTAGTAGCTGTAGGCAGGAATATGTACAAACATACAAATATAACAAACCTCTCCTTAATTGGTAAATTACACTAAAAATCCAAGATTTCTGTATTTCACTTTTTTTTTTTAAACAGTGGGGGACTAGGATAATGTATGTCATAATTAAATATAAGTGAGAATATTCTTTTTCAAAATGGACTCAAGTCAAGTAATTCTAATATCTGAATTGCACTGAAGTCTACATACATAATAGTGATTTTTTTTTTTTTTTATACTGCGTCAAAGGATCTGTCATAATTCCTTACTCTCATTTTCTGTGTTATACTTTTCAAAAACAAGTAGTGAAATGGTCTGAATTGGGGGAAAAAACAGCTGAGAACACTTGGGAAAGAGGACGTGGTTGGATAAGCAGGAGAAGAAACAGAAGGAGACTTGCAGAAAAGATGTGGGAGACTGCATTTTTGAGCAGAAAATCTGAAAGACTGTTGAGAGAAGCAGAGAACAGAGATACAGCCAAGCCTCAGAGGAGATTGAAGACCTAGAGGGGTTTATGCAGAATTTGCTGAAAACCAGAAAGCCATTGAGCTGAGTGAAAACAAGCCTGAAAATGAAAATTTGTCTTGCAGGGGCATAATAGGAGGCAGGCATAGCAACACACACTTTAAGCCCTTCTTCATCTGTTGTCTTTCATAATTATTTTGACTATGACTGTTTAGACATAATGTCTCAATAGTTAACAGTTTCACATCTCATTCTAATAAAATCTGGCTTTTTGAATGTAAAAGACTTTTTTTTTTTTAAAAAAAAAATTTTATAAGGGTAAGGCTTTAATCCTTAAGGTCCATCTTAAAACACTGGTATACTTGGAGCTCCTTCATAGAAAGTAAGCATGAAGCATGATCTGTGATATGCCAGGAAAAATAATTGAGCTTCCTTTCCCTATACTGTCTTCAGATTCAAAATATGTGGATTTCAAGGTGGATTTTGCTATGTTTTCATGATAGTGTCAAACTAGCTTTCCCTGACTTTACTCAGTTAGGGGTTTATCTTGCATGGCTTTTTCAATATCTCTGCTGTTTAACCCACAACTCCATTCACCACTCTAAGCCAGGATTTCTTGCCTTTAAAACCAGGGCTACTGCCTCAAAATTTTTTCATGCCCAATGCTTCCTCTTGTGTTTAGAATTAAGACACATGCCCAAGACATTCTGATGATCTCAGCGCAGGCATCCCTCTTCTAGAAAACTTGTCTTACTCTGGCTTTCCTCTTCAGGATGCCACCAGCATTATGGGTTTGACTGACTGTCTGTTCTAAACATCCAGAGGGCAGCCTAATTTACGTGAAAAGTCACCAGATTGTGGAGGGGAGGGATGAAAAAACTCTTATTATAGCACCTTTGAAACAACAACTCCTCCCCCCACCCTTGTTCCCCCCCAAATTTAATAATATAACGACAAATGTTTTGCTACTGATAGGAATTGATTGCCTATGCATTTCTATCCTAGCTATCACTTCAAAACAGTAGACATGTAAGGTAGGAGACCTCTTGAAAACTTGATCTGCATAATGTACAGGTATTTGCTCTCATAGGTTGGATCATTTTCCCTTACCAATGAAAAATTTAAAGAGATTATTCTTGCCCTTGAGGTGCAGTAATTTTGCCTCATGTAGTAATATATGGATGGGAAGTGGGGGGGGGGACACCCCTACTTTCAGTCCAGCCTATGGGCTCAGAACTTAAGCTTAATACCCCTTTATTTTTCTCTCTTGATATGTAGAGATTTATAGTTACAGTATCAGACCTAATTTACTATTTACTTTTGCTCTGGTGGCATTCTGCAATTCAAGAAGCAGCAGCACTGATGTCTGGTAGTCTTAAAGTACTCTTTGTGTAGCTGGAAGTTGGCCTGATCATGCCAGAACTGCCCTGGGCATTAGACAGGATGCTTTGGATTCATTGTGATAGGAAATTGCCTTACTTGGTATAATGCAATTGAAACAAAGTTTGTCCATCTCTGCATTAAACTCTGAGGAAGCAATAGTTGTTAGTAAAAAGTGCTTGTCCTTTGAGTGGAATATGCTATCTGTAATTCTGAAGCTTGGTAGTTCTATGCACTGGATTTGGCAAAGCATACACTGAAAGAACAAGGCTGTTAGCTAAAATGTGCCTCAGTAAGCAATATTCTCTATTCTTTTTTTATGTAAGTTGTGGTTTGTGTATCATCTACTTTTTCCCTGACCTTCACGTATTGCTTGTCTTCTTAAAACATAAGCTGTTTTAGCAAGGTCTATGCATTTCTCTGTGCATGGCCAGCAATGAATGCATTATAGATGCAAGGACTTTACAAATACCAGATGATATCTTTAGCTTTCATTTCTGCTAATACTTTTTTTGTTGCTGATGATAGCAATGTCAAAACCCTAATGTAAATTGGATGAAGGATTTTTTTTTTTTCTCCTGCTTTTTTCACTCTTTTTTTTTTCTGTTTTTTTTTTTTTTGTTTGACAAGCTTGAACAGGATCATGTCATTTGGCAAGGTGCTATATCTTTAGTTCAGTGTGCACAGGTCCAGGATGGCTTCAAAATACTATAAAAATCACTGTAACAAAAATAAAAAATATCACTGCTCTCCATGGAAGATTACTTTTTCCTCTCATACCAGGCAATTCCAAACCAGTATGTTCAGAGGCAGAGTTGATACTTTTGCAGACTTTTACTGAAAGTTCATTGAAAAGCTACAGAAAGGCTTTTGGTTTTGGTTGCTGACAGACCAGATGTTCGGTGTTTCTCTTTTAGCTAATCTGATATCCATCTTTCACATGTTGTGTCAAAAACACCCTTTAAAAGCAATGCTACTGTCACTTCCTATTGTTCATTTCAGCGTTCAAAAGGCTGGATAAATGTTACAGGGTATAATGGACATGTCATTTATTAGCATTTAATGTGAAAGACGTGTATATCCCATACAGTTTACAGTCAAATACCTTAGGAGAAAAGTAAAGTATTGTTCACCAAAGAAAAGGACCTAATTTGTACCAAATTCATAACATAGTACATCAGATATATTTCTGCAAAAATGATACCTTGGGTCACCTACTGAATTGGATTTCTTCGGTGCTGAACTAAGTCAGGTATATCATCCACAACATTGCATACATCATTCTTAGTAGCAAATAAATCACCTACTGAATCGAATATATCTCTAGTTTAAGACCCGTAATAAACTGATTGTATTTCCATTCAGAGGTTTGGCTGGATATGGATTTGGCTGTGTTTGTTAAAGATGTACACCCTGATAAATGAAATGCTTGATATGCATCTGACATAACATTTGCTGAAATATCCATGCTAAGACCAGGACTGATTGCATGAACAGCTGAATTGCATGCATCAACTTACTACAGCAATCACATCTGACACATTCACTTTCTAGGAGACACCAATCATGTGAATGGGGTGAAATCACTCTCAGAAAAAGTTTAGGTTAGCAACAGCTCTACAGCAAGAACTATTAGTTATAGCTGACAATGTGGCTTCAAACATACAACAGTTTGGCATGGAGCTCAGGCATGCATAGAAGGTTCATGACCATGAGAAAAGAAGACGGTAGAGGAGACAGTCAAATGTTTTTCATATGTGAAAAAGATCTTGCTTGCTTTTGTCTGGATCTTTGACAGAAGACTCCTTCCGTTCTGTTGAGCCTGTCTCTACCTTAAATTTTGCTGTTTCCTGTATGATTGTGTCTCTTCCCATCAGTTCATGTAATGCTCAAGGTATGGGAATAGATATAAATATAGCATCCAACCTCTGCAGTTATGAGCTGGGCCAGGGAGTGTTTCCAACCTCGTTACTTTGGTTGGCCATCTGCATTTTAAGTAATCTGGGAAAGTGACATGCATTGGAAATGACTGTGTTTTATTTAAAAGAAAGCTTGCCGTACAGGAGGGAAAAAGATTTCTGCTATCAGAAACAAGTGCTTTTCTAGGAAAAAAATGATGAAGATATTAATTATGTCTTTCCCTGAGGAGTTGGAATGGCATTTCCTCTGCTGCAGAACTGTGGGTGAGCTCTGCTCAGAGTAGAAATATTGTTGAGAAACAAGTTCAGGTGGAGGCATACAGGCAGGGAGGGATAGTGGCTTTCTAGATGAATGTGATTAGGATGCCAGGAGGCTAATGAATAAAAACTGTGGTAAGTGAAGAAGAAAAGCTAAGGTGATTGTTGGTGTGGAGTGATATGCCTGGGGTAGCCTTTATCATGTCAGTGACATATGTTTCCAAGGTGAGCATCTATAGAAAACATTTAAGAACAATAATGCTAATTAATGTTTTCTTAAAGAAACAACAAACCTGCCCATTATCACTGCCTACCTCAGGACATGTGCTAATTGTTTCATGTGATATGTATACTGAATAAAGATACTCTTACTTCCCACCCTGGACATACAGCAGTTCAGCTATTACTGCAAATCTTTAAGATTATTGTTCTCTTTTATCCATCCTTAAGAACGGCAGGCTGGAAGACCAATAACTCAGCTGTGCATGAACTATCTCAACTCACCCATCCCTGCTTTTCTCCTATTTATCTTCCACAGTTCTACAGCACCCTAAGAAATTTTGATTAGCATGTGGCAGCACTACACACCTGGAAGCACAGGCCTGCAAATTCTGACTCCTCCTGAGTATTTCGTGGTGGTACTTCAATATATTGATAGTTTAGGTCCTTTTGGAATGGTGGCACAACTCAGATTAAGGTGTTACTGATATGTTTTTCACAAGCATTATAGGCCTTTATTTTCCCACCTGTTTCATTTTATTTATTTATGCTCTATAAAAGACAAAGAAAAAAAAAACTATATTGTGTTATAATGTCTCCTTCATTCACCCTGATGTTCCACTGTTTTACCATCTATCCTTTTCTTTTATCCACAGACCTTCAGCCATGTTTCATTCCCTATACCAATGTAACTGGATGTGGTAAATTATTAGAGACTTCTTGATGAGGTGTCAAAATTCTATTGAAATAAAAGAATATTTATTTTGAATTCACTTCAAACTTTTTAATACAGAAAATAAATGAATATTTTTCTAGGAGGCATTCAGTATAAACTTTGCTTCATACTCCTTGCAAAAAAACACAATTGGCATTGCTATTTCATTATTATTCTTCTGAAACGAAAAGCTACTTACAGAAGGGTAGAAAGAGTCCTGAATCTAAAGCAGAGATATTTGAAGATTATCCTAATATTTTCCATAATTTTCCATAATTCCATTGCTAAAAATTGAACTCAAAAGGAAATGAAGAGTAGCCTTACTCTGGTTTGTAACATTCTTCTGCATTTTTTAAGTTTTTTTAAGGAATAGTTGTTTCTGCCTTAAATCACCTTCTGCTAAAATCATTGGTGCTTTAAAAAGGTGTCAACAGAATTTTGTATTTCTTCTAAACAGAGACCCTGCAATCTGTAACTGCTGTCCCAAGTTCAGAAAAAAACTTCTGTTTTTGCAAAATCTCACATAATATAGATTGTCAAACTCAAATTCTGCTGAGTTTGTAAATAGCTTGTCACAAATGGGGATTACATACACACAAACAGCTATAATTTAGCTATCTGTAACGTTTATGATGCATGTGGCAGGCTACAAGCTCCTGCTACCCTTATTCTGCATTTCTCGACATTAACACAAATTAAAAAGAAGTCAGTGAGGCTTTTACTGTTATAAGGAATTGCCAGCTCCCACTCTGGAGCTGACATTGCACCTTTCAGGTCAGTGGATAGGAATGTCTTTTACAGACATTCATTCAGGGCCAAAAGCCATTTCTAGCTTCAAGGACAGAAGAGTGCACTTGATAGTATATCTGATCCAGCACCAGATGACACTTTGCATTGTCCCACCAGAACTATGATACTATTGCGGGAGCAATTAGTTTCCATTTGAAATTAATCTCTTTTCTCACTGCTCTGGTACCTACATATATTTTTCATGAGATACACAGAATTTTTCCTCACAGTACTACTCTCCTACACAAGGTATCTCTGCAAATAGAATAGGATGTTCTACTCTGATCCCAAATTTTCCCCAAATCCTACCAATGAAGGTCTAGCTAAGCATCACACAGAGGTGGGAGAAGATTGAGGAGAGGATAAGCAAAAAAAAAATTATATCTGCACCTTCTATGAATATCACGTGGATATATGTCAGTTACTGTACATATGTCCAGAGAAATGTATCTGTGCAGATAAACTTTCTCATGTATGCACAGTATTAGGTATATAGGCTTAGAAAAAAATGGATACATACAAAGCGTTGGAATTTTGATCTACTACATGTGCTTTTAAAATTGACATAAAAGTTATGAGTATAAAATATCAAACTTTTCCTTTTATTTTTGCCTAAACTTAGATATTTTGTCAACAAAAGAATATATTTAGAAGAATATTTATAAGCTATTTAGATTCTTAATTAATTTTGTATTATCATTTTTAGTCTCTGGTGGATTTTGTCTTTTAAAGTATTATTATTAATACATTATTAAT